>NC_091952.1:156913180-157213180 GCF_031021105.1 Erythrolamprus reginae | reverse complement strand
AGAGAAGATATAGGAATAGAACATATCAATGAAAGAATAGAAGAAGAGATATAGGAATAGAAGAAAGGTATAGGAGATATAGGAGAGCAATAGGACAGGGGACGGAAGGCACTCTAGTGCACTTGTATTCTCCCCTTACTGACCTCTTAGGAATCTGGATAGGTCAACCGTGGATAATCTAAGGGTAAAGTGTTGGGGGTTTGGGGATGACACTATGGAGTCCGGTAATGAGTTCCACGCTTCAACAACTCGGTTACTGAAGTCATATTTTTTACAGTCAAGTTTGGAGTGGTTAATATTAAGTTTAAATCTGTTGTGTGCTCTTGTGTTGTTGTGGTTGAAGCTGAAGTAGTCAGGCAGGACGTTGCAGCATATATGATCTTATGGGCAATACTTAGATCTTGTTTAAGGCATCTTAGTTCTAAGCTTTCTAGGCCCAGGATTGAAAGTCTAGTCTCGTAGGGTATTCTGTTTCGAGTGGAGGAGTGAAGGGCTCTTCTGGTGAAGTATCTTTGGACATTTTCAAGGGTGTTGATGTCTGAGATGCGATATGGGTTCCAAACAGATGAGCTGTATTCAAGGATGGGTCTGGCGAAAGTTTTGTAAGCTCTGGTAAGTAGTGAGAGATTGCCAGAGCAGAAGCTACATAGGATTAGGTTTTCAACTTTGCCACTTGCGGTGGGATCATGCTTTATGAAGTGACCTGTTAAGAACTCTAACATAAGGCTGAGCAACATTTGCAGTTGTTATTTCCTCCACCAGTGATCAGTTGCTCAACTGTTTACAAAGGTCTTGCCGTTAAGAGCACAATGGAGAGGACATAAATTACAGAGCCTGCAGCAGAATAATTGATGGCTTTGCACACAATGGGACCAGGAATCTGACTGCCAGTGCCTGATCTGGGACTCTGCCATGGTAAGGCTGAGCAGACAGCAGGTCTGCTTGGCTGCAAAGATCAGGCCACACTTCAGGGGCAGTCTCTTAAAACAGCATGGCTTCCAATTAGCACTGGCTTACATGACTATGTGCATTTGACGTTAGGGTTCTCCTCACTGCCACATTCACGTGTTTTCCTCTAGTTCTTGATTCAGCAGAAAAAAATAGGCTGATGTAATTTGCTCTGATGACTGAGCTCTAATCTGCCCCGTAACAAGGGCTGGAAGGGATCCTATTCTTGCAGCTTTACTGCAAGGGCAGTGATTGGAAGATTTCTTCAGCAAGGGGTGTGGGGGGTGTGGAAATTTCTCTCCTTAAAATGTGCCAGAAAGCATGATGCCTATGCATCAATACCTGAGATTGAGGCAGTAGCCACCTTTCCAGTTGCTCAAATGTTGCTGGTGCAGAGATACTTTGCAATTTGTAATCAGTTATTTGGGCTAATTTCCAAATCAGCAATTCCGCATCCAAAATAATCTGGTTGATAGATTGTGTGACAGATGAGGAACACAGAGTGGGAGAGGCTTTACAGTCGGTCTTTTATCCTAATAACCTGTCTGCTGATTATGTATGGTATGTTTGTGTGTATGTTTGGTTTTTATAGTAAGGGTTTTTAGTTGTTTTATTAAATTGGATTGTTACATGTTGTTTTTTATCATTGTTGTTAGCCGCCCCGAGTCTGCGGAGAGGGGCGGCATACAAATCCAATAAATAATAAATAATAATAATAATAATTTTGTCTAGTCTTCCTATCACTAGGAGGCAAATTCTACAGCCCAAGCCAAAATGGCCATGAAAGTCAATCACCAACGATATGAAGGGAGGGTGCATGTCTGAAGCAACCTCAACAAACCATTAGCAGCTTAGCAGATGTCAGTTCTTGGCCATGCTCTCACCAAGTTTAATAAAGAGGCATATATATATATACACTAAAATTGCTGTTACATGAAGATGGAAAATACTGCTTTAAAAAGGTGAAGTGCTGATTTTAAACTGCCTTCAGAATGAACAAAGGTTGAAGAACAAAAACAAGAAAAATATTGTAGGATGTCTTCATGCTGAGGAGTCTCTAAGTCATATTTAGGAAAAAAAATTGAATGCTGATCTATAGTTGTAAGTCCCAATGTAACCCATAACATCTTTTTGAATAAATAGTGAAGCAACAGGAAAACTTACTTGAGTGACATACTAAATTCAGCAGCATTGATTTCTGTAGTTGATGCCCAATAACATCAGTAAATGAGATGCGTTTCTGTCTTATAAAAAAAAGTTAAAATAAAATGAGGGAAGGCACAAGAATTGATTTTATTACCCATTACCATCTGTGTATGCAAATAACAATGCATTTAATTGCTATTTGTTGTAAGCTATATGATGGGGTGGGTGGGAATATGGTATGGATGGGATGAGTGACAGTAGTATGAGTGACAGAATTGGCCCACCTGACGCTCGGGACGCGGGGGAGGAAGGGGCATTGATCTCTGGGGTGGCAGAGGGCCGGAATATCCCTGTGTTGCTGGGGAGAAGCAGATATGGCGGGGGTCACAGAGTTAGCCGTTCCAGGGGAACGAGAGACCGTTGCTTAATAACGGTCCCTTGTTCCAACTCTGTGAGCCCAATCTTGGGTACTGGTGATGAGTGTAACTCTGGCCCTGGACTCAGGTTGCTGCTCCTTAATGCCAGGTCGGTGGTAAATAAAGCTCTCCTCATCCGGGATTTGATCCTGGATGAGGAGGCCGACCTGGCATGTATCATTGAAACCTGGCTGGGCCCGGAGGGAGGTGTTCCTCTCTCCGAAATTTGCCCAGCTGGGTTTCAGATATGGCATCAACCTCGACCCCAGGGAAGGGGGGGAGGAGTGGCTATTATAGCCAGGGAGAGCTTTTGCTTACGTGGACTCATTGCTCCGGAAATTGCGGGTTGCGAGTCACTCTTGATGAGGTTGGACTTAGGGGTTCAGGTGGGCTTATTTCTCACGTACCTGCCTCCCAGCTGCGTGTCAAAAGCCCTGCCTGTGCTACTCGAGGAGGTAGCCGGGTTGGCGGTGGAGTTCCCCAGACTCATTGTCTTGGGGGACTTCAACCTGCCGTCACTCGGCGAAACCTCGGGGTTGGCACAGGAGTTCATGGCCACCATGACAGCCATGGACCTGACTCAAGTAGTACAGGGTCCAACTCATGAGGGGGGGCACGCACCTGACATGGTATTCCTTTCCGAGCAACTGAGCAATGGTCTGAGACTAAGGGGCTTAGAAGCAGTGCCTTTGTCATGGTCAGACCATTTTCTACTACGGCTTGACTTCCTGGCTCCAATCCTTCCCCGCAGGGAGGCGGAACCAATGAAGATGTTCCGCCCCAGACGCCTAATGGATCCAGAGGGTTTCCAGACGGCGCTTGGGGTTATTCCAGAGGCACTCATCCACATTTCGGCAGAGTCTCTTGCGGAGGCCTGGAATACGGCTGCTGCGGAGGCTCTCGACCGGATTGCGCCTTTGCGACCTCTCCGTGGCGCTAGACCCCGTAGAGCTCCATGGTTCAACGAGGAGCTCCGGGAGTTGAAACGCCAAAAGAGACGTCTAGAGAAGCGATGGAGGAAGAGTAGGTCTGAATCTGATCGAACACTTGTAAGAGCTTTTATTAAGACTTACAAAGTGGCGCTCAAGGCGGCAAGATGCGCGTACCATGCCGCCTTGATTGCATCAGCGGAATCCCGCCCGGCCGCTCTGTTTAGGGTGACCCGCTCCCTTCTTAACCAGGGGGGAGTTGGGGAACCCTTGCAGAGTAGTGCCGAGGAGTTTAACACGTTTTTCGCTGATAAAGTCGCTCAGATCCGGGCCGACCTCGACTCCAATTGTAAAACAGAGTCGGCTGACAACGAGTCAGTCGAGGTGACTGGGGCACGTACCACGTACTTGTCCACCTGTCTGGGAAGAGTTTGATCTGGTGACACCTGATGAAGTGGACAAGGCCATTGGAGCTGTGAGTTCCGCCACCTGTTTACTGGATCCGTGTCCCTCCTGGTTGGTCTCGGCCAGCAGGGAGGTGACACGGAGCTGGGCCCAGGAGATTACCAACGCTTCCTTGGGGAGGGGAGTTTTTCCATCACTCTATAAAGAAGCGCTTGTGCGCCCCCTCCTCAAGAAGCCTTCCCTGGACCCAGCAGTACTTAACAACTATCGTCCAGTCTCCAACCTTCCCTTCATGGGGAAGGTTGTCGAGAAGGTGGTGGCACTCCAGCTCCAGCGGTCCTTGGAAGAAGCCGATTATCTAGGTCCCCAGCAGTCGGGCTTCAGGCCCGGTTACAGCACGGAAACCGCTTTGGTCGCGTTGATGGATGATCTCTGGCGGGCCCGGGACAGGGGTTTATCCTCTGTCCTGGTGCTCCTCGATCTCTCAGCGGCTTTCGATACCATCGACCATGGTATCCTTCTGCACCGGTTGGAGGGGTTGGGGGTGGGAGGCACTGTGCTTCAGTGGTTCTCCTCCTACCTCTCTGGCCGGTCGCAGTCGGTGTTAGTGGGGGGTCAGAGGTCGACTCCGAGATCCACAGCTGACATTAGAGAACCACCTTTCGGCTGTGGCGAGGGGGGCGTTTGCCCAGGTTCGCCTGGTGCACCAGTTGCGGCCCTATCTGGACCGGGACTCATTACTCACAGTCACTCATGCCCTCATCACCTCGAGGTTCGACTACTGTAATGCTCTCTACATGGGGCTACCTTTGAAAAGTGTTCGGAAACTTCAGATCGTGCAGAATGCAGCTGCGAGAGCAGTCATGGGCTTACCCAGGTATGCCCATGTTTCACCATCACTCCGCAGTCTGCATTGGCTGCCGATCAGTTTCCGGTCACAATTCAAAGTGTTGGTTATGACCTTTAAAGCCCTTCATGGCACTGGACCAGAATATCTCCGAGACCGCCTTCTGCCGCACGAATCCCAGCGACCGATTCGGTCCCACAGAGTGGGCCTCCTCCGGGTCCCGTCAACTAAACAATGCCGGTTGGCGGGCCCCAGGGGGAGAGCCTTCTCTGTGGCGGCACCGGCCCTCTGGAACCAACTCCCCCCGGAGATCAGAACTGCCCCTACTCTTCCTGCCTTCCGTAAACTCCTCAAAACCCACCTTTGCCGTCAGGCATGGGGAAACTAAATATCTCCCCCTGGGCACGTTGAAGTTATATATGGTATGCCTGTATGTGTGTATGTTAGTATTGGGGATTCTCTTAAACTTGTAATATTTTAATTAATTGGATTGTATTGGATTGTTTTTCACTTGTTGTGAGCCGCCCCGAGTCTTCGGAGAGGGGCGGCATACAAATCCAAATAATAAATAAATAAAAATAAATAAATGGGAGTAATATAAAAGGAAAGGTACTAAGTGTATTCCAAATAATTTAAGTCCATTTTTAAAAAAGCTTACTTGTCTCTTTGCCATTTCAATATTATCTGCTTCATGATATAAATAAAAGCTGCAGGACATTTAGCAGCATGATAATGACCAAATTATTTCAAGAATAAGTAAAAACTCGGTACATATACATGCACATGTGGAAAGAAAGAAAACAGAAGAAAATGAGGATGTATAAATGTACATAAAAATATAACTACAATTGTAAAGGAAAATAATTGTCTTTAATTCAAGAATGAATATATAAGTAAGAATACAGAAGGAATAGAACTAATATTATGAAATATTTATCAATAATTAAATAGATTGATAGACAAAAACAGTAAAGGAAATTCAGTTTATCATGTTTGTATATAAATGGAAAGTTAACATCACATTAAACTTAACATAAATTCACCATAAAAGTGTTACAAAAGTTGTTGTTTATATTTTTTTATTTTGTCCAATACACAATAATTAACAATGAAGGTTATAGAGGATATAGTAGAGAAGAAATACGAGATATAGGAGAGACTGTAGGACAGGGACGGAAGGCACTCTAGTGCGCTTATGTATACCCCTTACTGACCTCTTAGGAATCTGGAGAGGTCAACCGTGGATAGTCTAAGAGTAAAATGTTGGGGGTTAGGGGATGATACTACCGAGTCCGGTAATGAGTTCCACGCTTCAACAACCCGATTACTAAAGTCATATTTTCTACAGTCAAGTTTGGAGCGGTTAATATTAAGCTTGAATCTGTTATGTGCTCTTGTGTTGTTGTGGTTGAAGCTGAAGTAGTCTTTGACAGGCAGGACATTGCAGCATATGATCTTGTGGGCAATACTTAGATCATGTTTAAGGCGTTGTAGTACTAAGCTTTCAAGACCCAGGATTGCAAGTCTAGTTTCGTAGGGTATGTTAATGTTTTGTTTGTATTGTTTGTATTGTGTTGTTTGCAGTACATTGTTTAGTGTTTGCATTTCAATGTTGTAAATGTTTTTTAATATTTATCCTCAATAAAAATTTTTTTTAAAAAAAATAGCTTGCTCTCTCTCTTTCCGCCCCCTCATACACTGTATATATGTATGCTTTGAATGTGGGTTCTTTCTGTCTATCATGAGTGCTGATTCATCAGCAAATAGTTCCTGCATTTTGCCAATTTATCTTCCATCATTGCTAGTGAATGAGTGTGCAACTTCCTCCTTGGAAAATGTGTCATTCATTATTGACCTTTAGGACAAACAGGGTAAGGAAATGGTTTGCATCCAGTTTCATTTCATACCACAAATGAATAGTTTTCATAAGGCTTAGTAGAGTGTCTTTTAGAGCAGAGGTCCCCAACCTTTTTTGCACCAGGGACCGGCTTTAAGCTAGACCAGTTTTCCATGGCCCGGTGGGGGGGGGGGGTTGGTCATATGGGGGTGGGGTTATGGAGGTGTGGATGTGTGCGTGCGCCCAGAAGGCGTCCGAACTTTGCCCGGCGGAGCTCTGCAAACACGAGGCAGGGAGGGAGGGAGGCCGTTGCCCGGCCAGCGGGCACCAAACAGGGCAGGGCTCCATGGGAGGGGAGGGGGCACCCCGCGTGGGACCCCCCCCGGCGGGCTCCGTCCGGTCAGGAAAAAGGAGGGCAGGGGTCTCTCGGCTGGGGCGGCGCTGGGGGTGCTCTGCACACGCTCAGGGGGCCCGAAGCTGCGTGTGAAAGGGAAGGGGAGGGGGCTGCCTGGCTTTGTGATTTTGGCTGGGGGGGGAGTTAGGAAGGTCCTACTTCTCCCCCCCCAGCCAAAAATTCAAAGCCTATCTGCTGGATACGGGCAATGAGTGGGACAGAGCGGCGCGGAAGCCTCTTGCAGCAGCTGCCACAGCCACCGGCTTCGGCGCCGCTCGTCCCGCTCATCGCCCGTATCCAGCAGATAGGCTTTGAGTTTTTGGCTGGGGGGGGGAGAAGTAGGACCTTCCTAAGTCCCCCCCCAGCCAAAAACTCAAAGCCTATCTGCTGGATACGGGCGATGAGTGGGACAGAGCGGCGCGGAAGCCTCTTGCAGCAGCTGCCACAGCCACCGGCTTCGGCGCCGCTCGTCCCACTCATCGCCCGTATCCAGCAGATAGGCTTTGAGTTTTTGGCTGGGGGGGGGGGAGAAGTAGGACCTTCCTAAGTCCCCCCCCCAGCCAAAAACTCAAAGCCAGGCAGCCCCCAGCCGCCAAAGGAGCCTCCTGATTCTCCCCGCCCTGCCCAACGCCCCACCCTGTCCTGCATAATGTCCTCTGCCGGGAGGGCAGCGGCGCCGCGGACCGGCTGGAAAACCCCAACGGCCCGGTCCCGGTCCGCGGACCGGCAGTTGGGGACCTCTGTTTTAGAGTTATCCAATCCTCATTGTGCCATTGTGCCAAAAGAAACATAAGGTCTGTCTCATTTCATCAATGGATGACTGATGCTAAACAAAATACACTAACAGAGATCTTATCAGACATACATAAATACAAACAAATATACTGTATATTACACACAGTATGGATAAAATATATAACATATGTATGTATATAGCATGTTATGTGTGTTATGTATTTGTACACTTTTGAGAACAGGCAACAGAATTTCAGTTTTAATGTGTGCCAGTGTATCCACAGTGAAAAACGACAGTAAAGGTTATCTATTATGATCTATTTTGAAATTACAGAATTTGGGATAAGTCATTAAGGACAGACTGATCTGTCAGTGAACTAGAGGGTGACAAGTATCAAGCAAGAGAGAGTGCACAGTGTGCCTTGTTAATTTTTACCTAGTTTAGTCATATTGCTGTATATTATCTTGGACAATTGATTGGGTGTCTTATTTAATTAGTTTGGTATTTAAAGAGACAGCCCTGTGTATTCTGCTTCCAAAAAACTAAGGTACATTCTCAAAGAATTCCTATTGAGCATAACTATTAAAAGGCCGACTAAAAATTCTAGCGAATACTACCCGTATCAAAGTTTCCATTTGTTATAAATACTATGACAAAATATAAACTATCTATGAATGTGCAGAATTCAGCAGATATGAGTTTTTGTAAACCTTCCAGATATGAATTGATGACGTTATCTAGTTGGGTAATGAAATGTCTGCTAGCAAACAATTATGTATATATTTATATTTATATTTATATTTATATTTATATTTATATTTATATTTATATTTATATTTATATTTATATTTATATTTATATTTATATTTATATTTATATTTATATTTATATTTATATTTATATTTATATTTATATTTATATTTATATTTATATTTATATTTATATTTATATTTATATTTATATTTATTTATATTTATATTTATATTTATATTTATATTTATATTTATATTTATATTTATATTTATATTTATATTTATATTTATATTTATATTTATATTTATATTTATATTTATATTTATATTTATATTTATATTTATATTTATATTTATATTTATATTTATATTTATATTTATATTTATATTTATATTTATATTTATTTATTTTGTCAAACAATTATAGGGTGGAAATTTGTACAAATAAAACATTAGATAAGTTATGATAAAAATTAGGCTCAGAGAGCACCAAGGACTCTTATCTTCCAGTTTGTTGGTTTCCAATTCCCATAATTCCCAAGCAGCAAAGTTTTGGCCATATTTGGTGGCAATGGAAGGTGAAAAGTAACACACCTAGAATGCATCTAGTTGAAGAAGGCCAGTTGCAAGAATACGATCTGACAGGCAGAAGACAGCATCAGAAAGAGGAGAGGAAGGAACTCTGTCACTTGTGATGGTGGAACTGGCAAGCGAGAACGAACGACTGAATAGATTATCTGGACCTACTTATCTCCATCTCATTCTCTCTCACCCATGGACACTGAGATCTAGTGAGACTGTCTCATGATTGGAAATCGTATGACAATAGGAATCAGAGGAGGAGAAATATGTGGTGTGTGATTGTGTTCTCTATGTTCCTGTGTTGTTTTCAAATGGAAAACTTTACCCTTTTACCTCCAAATAATCAGGCCTTGCTTTCTGTGTTAAGAGAATTATGTGGTCAAATGTATTTCTCTAGGTCATGTATCTACCTTGCAATCCTTTATCCTAGATCCTGTTGTCTGCAGCTGAAAGCGTAAAATACAAGAACTGTGTTTCTGGATTTTCAAGAGACTTCTGTAAACAGGAAGTGGTAGCATTAAATTGATCTCTGGTTTAATTCATGATGTCTTAATAAATGTAGGAATGCTCTTAAGTCTCAAAAGAGATTATACATTCCACCCTAATATATCCTTAAAGTCACAAGACTCAGACTCAAAATAGAACTGGAAGGGATCTTGGAGGTCTCTTAGTCCAGGCCATTGCTCAAACAGAAGATCCTATTCCCATGGTGGCAGACCTATGGCATGTGTGCCACAGGTGGGTCATAGAGCCCTCTCTGCGGGCACGTGAGCTGTTGGCCCAGCTCAGCTCCACTGTGCATGTGTACACACCTCCCACCGGCCAGCTGATTTTCAGATCTCTGCTGCGCAGGTGTGGGGATGGGGCACATGTGGAATATGTATGTGCATATATGGGGATGTAGAGGTTGTGAATGCATGCACAGGGGCATGGAGGAGGGGGGGTCTCATGCACATGCATGTGGGGATGGAAGAGCACAGAGGGATCATGCACGCATAAACGGGAGTGGTGAAGGGGCGTCTCATGCGCATTGCAAACGTGACAACAATGATTGTCCAGTCTCTTCTTAAAAACCTCCAGTCATAATTGTGTGTGTGTGTGTGTGTTTCTACATGTATCACTTCTCAGAATAATTTCCTGAGATTAGCAGCTATAAAAATCAACTAAAGAATGAAATGGGATGAATGTCATTTCTGAACAAATAGTGAAACAGCATGAACCAGCTCGAGTTATATGGTCAACCTGTTATTATTCTATTGAACAAATTATTTATGGTCTACAAGGCAAAAATAGGACATTTTCCAACCATTATTCTGATATGAGATGAACTTAAAACAGACCTTTAATAGAAGAAGAAGAGGAAGAGGAAGAAGGAGGAGGAGGAGGAGGAGGTCAGAGCTCTGCATGACTAGCTAGCATTGGAAGAAAATTTTGTATTAACGAGGCAGGACTGAACTGTGTGTATGTAACAGTATAAACTAACCCTCTTCATGACTTTATTTCTAAGTGTTTCCTGATATTGTGAGACAGCAATACTAAACATAATAAAGTAAAGGATTGTCTCTTTATGTATGCTTTAAAACTATACAAATTATTTTTTGAAAGGAGATACTGAAAAGAATGTGGCTTCATGAGTGGTTAACATTTTCTTTACTCTTAAACAGTTCAGAAACACATTGTTGCTCTAGTCGCTACAGAACTCAGGGGCGAACTGAACTAACAGCATTTGATTACAACTTTTATACTTTGTTTCTTCCCACTCAAAACCCAACTGACAGTAACTTAAAATTCCCGGTCGATTTGCAACCAATCATATTCAAACGTTAATACTTCAACTATTTACATATGGCTAATGAATATTCAACAGATACAGTATTTTTTTTATTTTTAAAAAAATTTATATGCCGCCCTTTTTCTAGTAAACTCAGGGCGGCTAGATAGAAAGGTCACTTGAGACTTAAGTATTGAGCAAAAAGTAAAATGTCATGGAGTTTCAGCAGATGCACTCATCTGTGAATCCTTCAGGACACAGACTTACTACAAGACTTGTTTCCTACAAGACTTGGAAAACATGTACTGTTTGGCTAAAAAAAAGCCAACCCCACACACCCTTATTTGATACAGTACACAGATGCAGAACAGAGTTGGCTAGCTTAGTGGGAATGTGCAATGTGGTGTAACACACAACTCTGAATCCTTCAGCTTTATTTGCTCATTTTCAAATTTTTTGTTTGATTGCCATGATATGTTAGTTCCGATTCTAAGGTACACCTCTGATCCATTTCTAATGAAATTACTGAGAAAAGATAGCACATCGGCTCCAAAGTTATTTATCATGCTGAATATTGTTTAGCAAACAAAACTACAAGACTTGGAAAACATGTACTGTTTGGCTAAAAAAAATCCAACCCCACACACCCTTATTTGATACAGTACACAGATGCAGAACAGAGTTGGCTAGCTTAGTGGGAATGTGCAATGTGGTGTAACACACAACTCTGCTGGATAATATCTAATCACTGCTTTATTCTTTCCAGGTAAAGTTTCTGCCTGAAGAAATTATCTTGCTTTGCTTAATGGCTAGACCTATCCTGTAAGATACTGTAGGTCAGTGATCTCTTCTGGATCGGGCGGCAAAAGTGTGTATGCATGGGTGATAGCGCGCACACATCTGCCTATATCCATAATGCAATGCCCTCCGCTCTGCGTATGCACAGGCCTCATTGAAGCCTCTGGAATTCTGGTAGGCCCATTGGGCTGCTTTTTGCTCTCCCCAGGATTCAGGAAACCATCCTAAAATTTGAGGATGGCAAAAAGAACAAAAAAACAAAACAGAAGTTTTGAAACAAACAGCTAGGAGAATAAAAGATGCTGAATTATTCCTGTGTCTGTTCCTTCTTTCACACCCCCATACAGGGGTGGGCTACTGCCCAGATGGGGGGGGGGACACAGTTGGGTAGCGAAAATGGAGCTCCACCTCAGAGCACCCAATTTGCACTGAAAGATGTTGAAAGAAAATGCAAGGACGTCCTGCATAAGCCACACCCACAGTGTGGTAGTAAAATTTTTATTAGCCCTTCACTGCCCCCATCTAACATATGAATATTAGCACCCAGCTATTGGTTGAGGAGTTCAAGAAAGTTGATTCTCATGTTAAACTTATCAAGGCTAAGAAACACAGATACAAATGTCCTCATCTTGTGCTTGTGCAATTCTTTCAGCCCAGGAAGCCTCAAAGCAAGAGTCCACGGATAAGCTTCAGGTGTCCACACATATTTCTTTTTATTCCTTGTCTATGACTCTGAAAAATATTTTAGTGAAAAAATACACCTAATAATGATATTAGGATCGTGATTCATTCCATTGAGCTTTAGGGAGGCCTGAGATGTTCATTCAAAAAGGCTGGAATTTTATCAATACTTGAAAATTTCCTGAACACAAAAATCTTGCCATAAAGCATCCAAAGAGTTGCATTGCCAAGTGAAAGAAGCAACACACAGTTGGAGAGTGAAGCCCTGTGTATTAGAAATTATCAAGCTGTTTTGTGGCATGGAACCGAGAGAAAAATTTGAAGCAGTTCCTCTCAAAATGCATGATCCACTCCAGAAATTGCTGACCTTTTTTCTAATATTTTGAAAATGGTCATGAAGGAATTGACACAGCGTTTCCCTCCAATATGCAATTAGATGAAACTATTGATCTCTCTCAGTGCAGCCAGCTCCCAGTTTTCATCCATTATGTACATGTTGATGCCATTATAAAATGTCTATGTTGTGAACCCCTTTTGGAAACCCTGAAGGTTGTTGATATCTTTAATTTTTTTAAAACAATAACAAGACAGACAAACATAAAACAAACAAAACATAACACATAACATGAAAAGGAGCTACAATTGCTCCACTCAGCATTGAAGTCATCTTAATACAGAAAAGAAAAGTTGATTATAGTTTAGATCAATTCAGAAAAGTAAACATCTCTATAATATTTCTTTATATAATCTATTCTATATCTAGTACATTTAGCTATTAAACTCTGTACTTCAACATCATTAAACATTTCTTTTATTCCACCAACAATAAACCTTTTACCAAGTGTCATAAAATTCTGTTTCCACTTGATTATTCAGCCGCCTCGTCATCATATCTAATTCTGCGCATTCCATAATCTTACTAAAAACCTCATCGTCCTTGGGGATTTCTATATCTTTCCATTTTTGTGCAAAAACAATCCTTTTTGGGGGGCTGTTGATATCTTTAAAGGGATGAATAAACTCTTTGCCAAGCAAAACTTTGACTTGGTACTCTGTGCACAGATGGCGCACCTGTGGTGCTTGGCCACAGGTCCAGTTTTGCAGTGTTAGTGAAGAAAGCAGCTCTACATGGCACCAGGACTAATTACGTTCAACATCAGCATGCGTTGGTGTCAAAGATTCTGCCAACAATCATGAAAGAACTCTTGTCTACTACCATGAAAATTGTCAGCAGAGCCAGGGCTTTGAATCACCATGTTTTCAACAAGACTGTGCCAGAAATAGGAGTAGGATATGACTTCCTTCTGTACTAAACAGAAATGTGCTAGCTTTTCAGAGGAAAAATTTTGAAAGCACCTGATTGAAGTTTAGGTAGAAGTTTCACTTTTTTGAGAGGAAAGGAAGCTCAGTCTCATAACTTTTTGACAGAGCAAAATTGATTTACAAGGCAGATGGTGAGGGTTTTTTGCCATATGAATGAAGTAATTCTTTTCCCTGAAATCTGTGCAGTCTTCCTTATGGATGCTTGTACTATGATCTCTTAGCTAAGATGCCATTCTAAAACAGAAGGTTGAAGACAATCTTGCAAAATTTTCAGTTTTAGAGGTGCTGTTTTGCAGGAAAACATTTGTTTGCCCAGACAAACTTTAAAAATAGCGCCGGTGGACCTCACTCACCGGCACCTTTTGCAGGAGGCTCGGGCAGACACAGGGACACATGGCGTAGCCGCCATGTTGTTTTCGGCCGAAATCTTGCGAGATCGTGAGATTTCGGCCGATGATCAGGCCAGGGTGGCCTGATCGATGACGTGTCCGGGCGGGGCCTGCCAGCCCTATAAAAGGGTGGGCAGGCCCGGGCTCAGCCTTTTCGCCCGGACTAGAGTCGTGAGCAGACACTCGGCTGGGTGTCTGCTCTTTGGAAGCCATTTTGGGCGGCCTCGTGTGACGGCCACCATTTTGGAAGCCTCGTCGGAGGCTTTTGGTGCCATTCAGCGCGGCTGGAGTCCGCCGGGAAGACCCCCATTGCCCCAGCTTCCACCCTATTAATCTCAGGGGTCTAGTCTTGGCAGCAGTTCTTGGCCCCGTCCTCCTCGGGACCAAGGAGGACCGCTCAGTGGGCCTTGAGGGGGGGGGTGTTTCCTGGGCACAAGGGCCCATTAGCATTCCTTTGTCGGGGTTCTGGTGGGGGAGGGCCTGCCCTACATCTCCTCGGGATTGAGGACAGCGAAGTGGGTCAATCAGGCCCCTTTGTCAGTAGCATCTCCACTGCTACTTCCCTGCCTTCTTAGGCAGGGTTCTCCGGTTTTCCTTTTGGGGCTTGGGCCATTTGGCTCCGGCTCCTGGGTAAAAGTAAGAACTAAATAACTAAAAATTAAGTATTGTTGGCTTAATGGCACCGAAGAGACAGAGGGCCCCGGCTCCTCCAGCCCAGCCAGTAGCAAGGCCAAGGAGGGCGCTGAGGCCCTCGGCTCCGGCTCGAGCGAGCCAGAGTAGAGCCCAGATGTGGGGGAGGGGGTTCGTGCCCCCTGGACCTAGTGATGAAACGTTTTCTCTTTCTTGGGCTAGGGTCCTAGAGCGGTTGGATGACCTCGAGCGCGGAAGGTCTGGATCCGGCATAGGAGGGGCCTCCGCGTCGGCGCCTGCGGCCCTTGGAAGAGATCTGGAAGAGGCAGCGGCCCAGTCCGGGCAGAGGGCCCAGCCCGGGCAGATGGCGGCGTTGCCGGGCCCTGGGGGACCGGGGCTACCTTGGATGACTTCTACACCGTTCGGGGTGGGTGAGGTCGCACCACACTTGACATCCTCTCCGCTCCTCCATCTGCCCGTTTTTAGGTTTTCCGGTGGGCACCTGTAGCCAGGTTTGGTCCCTGCCAGCTCCGGCTGCAGTTACTCAGGCCCCTGCGACAGCTTTTCCGTCGGGGCCCGGGGTATCAGGGGCGGGGGGTTGGACCCCGCCAGCTCCGGCCGCGATGGCTCCGGCCCCTGTGATGGCTTACCCGTCGGGGATGGGGGTGCTTGGGATTGGGGCCACCATGGTTTGGGATCCATTTGCCAGCCTTAGGGCAGGGGCCATCCCATGAGGGCTGCCAGCGACACCCCTGGGGTTCCACCTTCATCCCTCGGTAAAGGAGGCCATCTGGAAAGGGGAGTACGTGGACCTCTTTTCCATCATGAATAGGGAGGTCCCTAAAAAGGATAAGGAGGGGGAAGTCCCAGGTGAGAAGCCCAAGAAAGCAAAGGTCAGTAAGTGTTTCAGCTCTTGGCTGTACGCTTATTTGATCTATGCCACCATAGTGCTCCAGAGCCAGCCAGCTAGGGCTGCCTCAATGCTCAAGTACATAGACCTGATAGCCAGGGCCCATTTGGAATACAAGGGCTCAATCTGGATGCACTACGATAAAGCATTTAGGATGCGGGTGGCATTCGATCCCACTCTCCCCTGGGACATGGTAGTTCCCAACTTGTGGTTCCAAGCAACCTACATATCTGGGAAAGAGGGCTGTGATAGAACAGACAGTGGGCACTTTATGGAGGAGGAGTCCCCAGCTTCCACCCCAGCTAAGGCCGCCACGGGGGGTGCGGCAAAGGGAGCCTCCCCCCCATGTCATGAATTTGCTGCAAAAGGGCTTGTTTTCGCCCCTTTTGTAAGTTCAGGCATGCGTGTGGGAACTGTGGGGGTACCCACGCCACTTCCATTTGTCCCAGGCCTAAAAAGGGGAAGGACAAGAAGGGAGGGGGTCAGGCGAAGCAACCCCCGCCTGCTGGGGCAAAAGGGCCCCAGCCTAATTAATCTTCCTGTTCTTAAGGGTTGGCTAAAAAACTACCACCCTCGCTCGAGAGCGGATGCTCTCCTGCAAGGATTCTCTGAGGAATTTAGGATCCCTTATATGGGGGTTGGGAAAGCCTTCATGTCCGACAATCTTAGGTCGGTTGTGGGACATGAAGACATCGTTAGGAAAAAGATACAAAAGGAGGTGGCTGAGGGCAGGGTTCTGGGGCCTTTTCCGGAGCCGCCCTCCCCAACTCTAAGGGTGTCCCCGTTAGGTGTGGTCCCCAAAAAGGCGAGTGGTGAATTTAGGTTGATTCACCATTTGTCTTTTCCAAAAGGGGAGTCAGTGAATGATTTCATTCCTGACGAACTTTGTTCAGTCCGGGACGCATCTTTTGATGCGGCCGTGGCCATGGTTAGGAAGTGTGGGGTTGGAGCCCTTATGGGAAAATGCGACATTAAGTCTGCATTCCAGCTCCTCCCCATACACCCGGACGACTTCGAGCTCTTGGGCTTTCACTTCGAAGGTGGTTATTATGTGGACAGAGCATTGCCAATGGGTTGCTCTGTCTCGTGCTCTCTTTTTGAGAGCTTTAGTACCTTCTTGGAGTGGGCGCTCAGGAGGCGCAGTGGTCAGGGTTCGGTCGTTCACTACCTTGATGATTTCTTGATGGCAGGGCCTGCACGTTCAGAGCAATGTTTTGCTCTAATGTGGGACTTCGAGGCCCTTTGTGCCCAGTTGGGGGTGCCTTTAGCCCCCGAGAAGACTGAGGGCCCCGCTACCAAGATTACCTTTCTGGGTATTGAATTGGACTCAGAGGCGCAATCTTCTAGATTGCCCCTAGACAAGTTAGTCAAGATTCGGGATAAACTCGATCAGGTTTTGGGCTGCAGGAAGGTCACCCTTCGGCAGCTACAGGAATTTGTGGGGATTCTTAATTTTGCCTACCTGGTCATTGTTCCTGGCCGGGCTTTTTCACGGAGGCTGTATAGTGCGATGAAGGGGCTCCGGTTGCCCCATCATCGTACCCGCTTATGCACGGGGGTCAAGGATGACCTGCATGTATGGTGGGCGTTTTTGGACCAGTTTAATGGGTTGTCTTTTTGGAGGCACGAGCTTCTTTTGGAAGCTGAGTTGCAGTTGTGTTCAGATGCCGTGGGGACCTGTGGCTTTGGGGTTGTGTTAGGTGACCAGTGGTGCTGGTCTGCTTGGCCTCCGGAATGGAGGGCCTCTCCCCTGGTTAAGGACTTGACCTTTTTAGAGCTCTTCCCCTTAGTGGTGGCCTTAGAGCTTTGGGGGGAGCAGTTTAGGGACAAGACCGTGCACTTTTGGTGCGACAACCTGGCGGTTGTCCATGTTGTGAATGCCCTGTCCTCTAAGAGTGACAGGGTCATGCGGTTTGTCCGCCATTTTGTGCGCAGGTCTTTGTCCCTAAACGCATTGTTTTTGGCTAGACACGTCCCCGGGTTAGACAACGGGATTGCTGATGCCTTGTCCCGTGGTCAGTTGTCCAGGTTTCGGACCCTGGCCCCGTGGGCCCAAACATCACCAGAGGCTTTTCCTGACCACCTTTGGAGCCTGGGCGGGCTCCCGAGCAGTGGAGAACAGAAGCCTGCAGGGCTATGGCCCTCTTAGTGGCACCAGGCACCCTGAGGGCTTACAAGCATGCAGGTAAGGAGTTTGGGGATTTCAGGCAGGATAGGGGTTACCCCCATAGTTGGCCTGCCCCAGTAGAACACCTGATGGAATTTTGTGTCCAGCTTAGGCAGCGTGGCCTTTCAGTTAGGACAATTAGGTCCAAGTTAGCCAGTCTCGCCTTTCTGTCCAAGGCGGGTGGGTTTATGGACTTCTCTGGTGACTTCCGCATTTGGAAGATGCTGGAAGGCTGGGTGAGGGAGCGACAGGGGACCCCCTTTTAATAGTCACCAGGCTCTGACGGTGTAGCAGCTGTCGCTGATTAATCAAGCTTTGGACAGTCTATGTGCCTCTCTGTACGAGGCCCGTCTTTTTAGGGCAGTGACTCGTGTCATCCTTGGGACCCTGCGGTTCAGTGGGGCTATGGCCTCTTCGTAGGCTGACAGGTCGTTCCATGCCTTCCATTTGCGCTGATTTAGGTAGCTGGGTTCTAGTGTCCCGGGTTCTGGCCAGGCTAGGCATTGATCCCGCCGGCTTTGGAACACATTAGTTCTACAGCGGCGCTGCCACTAGTGCAGCACCTAGGGGTTTCCCGATCCGGAGGATTCGGGAAATCGGCCACTGGCGGTCAGCGGCCTGTTTGGGGTACGAATGGCCAGCTGAGGGTCTGGGGTGAGGTCTTAGGCTAGGTTCACCTCTTTTGGCCCCTTCTAGTCGGCCCCGCCAGTACGAGAACGTCGGGTTGCTTTGAGGTCACGGTGTGATATTGGTGCCAGCCGCTGAGCAACAGGAACCGCCGTGGACCCAACTGTTGTGGCTGAGGGGTCAGCGTCATCTGGCGGGGGAGAAGAGACATTGCAGTGGGAAGGGTTTTTCTACCGCTATTGCTGGGAGGGCGGCATCCCATTGCTGCGCCCAGGTTGTGCTGGGAGGGCGGCATCCCATTGCTGCGCCCAGGTTGTGCTGGAAGGGTGGCATCTCATTGCTGCGCCCAGATAGTACCGGGAAGGTGGCATCCCATGGCTGCACCCGGCTGGTGGGTCTTGCACCTCGATGGCAATGACCTGTGTGTGCTTGGATGTCTGCCCTTGATCTGCCAGGCTCGCGAGGACCTGCGGTGGCTTCGCACTGTGTGGCCCACCACGCAAGTGGTGTGGTCTGAGATCCTCCCGAGGATCACCTGGAGGGACGCCATTTCCCTTAGGGCCATTCACCGGGTTAGACGGAGAGTTAATTAGGCCCTGGGTAAGGTAGTCAGAGAGTTAGGTGGGGTTGTAGTGGCCCATCCCCACATCACCATAGATCAGCCATGGCTTTACCGGGCTGATGGTGTTCACCTGTCAGAACAAGGGAACACCATCTTCTTACAGGACCTGCAGCAGTCACTGCACGAGCTGGGGCAGTTAGAGGGGGGAGTCGGGGGGCCAAGATAGAGATCTGACCCCCGCTCCGTGGCAGGTTAGGGGCGGAAAACTGGGTGGTGGTTTAGCAACTGCGTGTTCTCCGTTGGGCATCTTTGGGGATGATTGACAGGTTCTCTCCAAAGGCTTGTGGTATTGGCGACCTGAGCAGTTGGGGGGAACCTGTCTTTGGGTCCCGCCCATTTAATTCCCCTTCTAGGGGTTAGCCGGTGGGACCTCCCACATGCAAGTGCATGGCAAGGTCTCAGGTGAGGGAGTGGTCCCTCACCTGGATTAGCATGGAGCTACACCCAGAAGTTGCCCCGGAAGTTTATTATACGTCATTTTCCGCCCCGGAAGCAATTGTTTGACCCTGCGGGTCCTTGTTAGGGTCATAGTTAGTTATGCCAGTTATGCTAATTTAATTAATAAATTATGCAAATGTATGTTAATAAAAATGACCCAGTTTTAAATCCAGCTCTTGTGTCCGTGTCGTTACTCCGCCTCTCCTGCAATAGATAGGTAATCATCAATGATGCAAATTTGCTAAAGATTACATCAATGATGCAAATTTGCTAAAGTTCACATTGATTTGAGGATAAAGGATGCAATTTGTAGAACTTGAAAAATTTCAGCTCTTCTGGGACATAAGTCTATCCTTCCATAGCAAGCAAGCTGTGGAAGTTCTGATTTCAATTCTACTTTATACTTTTGTGACTCGGGATTTTCAAAATGTATTGCCATCAGAATAAAAAATAGAAATTAACTGATGCCTATGTTTGAGTAGAATGAATGTCTATGGAGATTCTCAGTCATCCAGGTCAAGGTTGTCCCGAAGGCACTTTTTCAAAAGGCAACTGGACTTTGTTTTTCCTTTGAAAGAGAAGCAAAATGTTTCCAAGGATATTTTCTTTTGAAAAAACACCTTTGGAAGTAGAATTAATATTTCTGTTTTTATTTAGGTTTTCTTTTTCATGAACTAGCCATTAATTTTTACATGAAAAAATGATAATGGCTTATCTGTATATAATTTTTTTTAATATGGTGTCTGTGTGAAGGAACTGTATTTCCAATGCAATGTGTTTGAGTGCATTTTTCTGGAGAGAAGATCCATAGCATTAATCACATTCTCAACTCTCTGTGGGCATGCCCGTTATCGCCAACTGTTCTTCTAGTTTCTGGCACACACATGCACATGAGCCAGCTGATCTTTGCAGGTGCCAGAGTGCCAGAAAATGGCCTGAAAATGGCTCCCAGAACGGCCAAAAAACAGGCATGCGCATGACAGCCAGCTGGTCTTTGGGTTTCTGGTGCTCCAGCATGTGCACATGTGCACGCATTCCGGTTTGGGCTCTTGTGGGTGGTGTTGAAAAGATTCACCATCACTGACCTAGAAGTAGTATCTTTTGAAAAGAGCCGTTTTTACTTACCTGGACGGTCTTCTCGATGCCTTGTGTGGAGAATTCAATATGGATCTTACTTCAGTCTTATAGGTAGGGACTGAGTTTAAATTTAAATATTTAATTAGGTAACGCTCCCTAGCTGCCCAAAGAGTTCAATTTTAAATGAACTCGAAAAACCATATTGGCAACTTTAAGACTTGTGGATTTCAACTCAATGCTGGCTGGAGAATTCTGGGAGTTGAAGTCCACAAATCTTAAAGTTGCCAAGTTTGAAGACTTCAGCCATATGGGATCACTGCCCTATAGCAATCTCTGCCAAGCAAGTATTTCCCTCCCTAGATGAGTTTTATTGATTTACCATAGTTTTTAAAATAAAGAATCTTATTCAGTTAGTTGGCTTAAACCCTTGTCTTTTTTGAAGGATATGTTTAACTGTAGAAGAAAATAAAAATTAAAATGTAAAAATGTATGGAATATGCAGCTTTCCATTCAGGATGGTTTTCCTTAAACATTGGCTTATTATTCTCTATAGCACTTCCCAATTCCCAATATAGCTTGATGGCATGTGACTGATGGAAGCTATAAACCAGTGGAGCCCGGAGCTGCCTCCTCGCAGCCAAACCTTTGGCCATTGGGTGTTGGAGGTAGTGCTTCCCCTGGCCAATGTCTCAAGCCCAAGCCCATCGCCTTTGCTGCATAAGTGTGGAAGCTCCACAGGCTCGACCGAGGGTGCCTTCCCCCCCCCCCCAAGCTTCTTTCCTGCCCTGGCTTTCGCTTCACCCTGCAATTTCCCCGCAGTTTCATCCTGACTGCCTTTTGCCTTTCACTTCTTGATGCCTCCTTTTAACCTGTTTGCCCCAGGGTGCTTCATTGCTACAAGTCTCCACTTTTGCTTCCTCCACCCTTTCCTGTTCCTGTTCCTTTCGGGACCTGGCTGCCTGCCTCCCTCCTCTCAAAAAAACCTGCTCGCTGGGTCTTGTCCTTTGGGGTCTTCCTTTGCCACTCGCCAAAATTGCCACAGTGGAGCATGGAGTGGAGAACTTTGTCATACAGCCCGGAGGAGCGCATTGCCTTTTTCCACGTTCAGCTATAAAGCTTCTTCGCTTTGCAGATTGGCTGACTTCGCGATCAGGAGAAGGAGAAGCTGCCCAACTTGACTTGGTCCATTCCTAAGGTGACCAAACATCCCGTTATTTTAAAAATTGGGACTTTTAAAAAACGCCGCAGGACAAATTGCTCAAAAGCAGGACTGTCCCACCAAAAGCGGGACATTTGGTCACTTTACTTTTCTGTATGCCCAATGGCACACACTAAAATGAAATTTTGATGGCTATGCTCTCTCTATATACAGTATGCGCACACATACACATATACTGTACATATACTATAAACACATGCAGACATATATTAATCACAGTATATTTTGAATACATAGTGGAAAAAAGAGTCTTGAAAGTAAATATGGACTAAAGAACTGTTACTGTAAATATACTACATTATTTTTGCTTAGGTCTCAAATTAGTTTACAAAGAGCAAACACATTCTGCGTACAGAGTACAGAGAGTTTGGAGAATGAAAAACCTTGTGTTTAAAGAAGAGGAATTTCTCCCAGCTATTCTTTTTAAATCAATACATTTCATATGAAATATTAAAAGGGCAGCGTGGAACCTGATGACTGAACAATACTCTGTTTCTAATACGGAGCAGTAAATAGAGGGAGTACAAGGATGATGAACAAGTCATGCAACTTGATAAGGTGATGGGTGCTACTTGAATAAGAGATGTATATATTGGGACACAACCAAAAGCTTTCCAAGTAGCCATGCTGAGTCTACTGCCTCTAGCATGGCCCTATGTTATGGCTTACACACCTGTGTAGCACAATATATAAATGATTTTTTTAAATGCTTTTTCTATCTTGGGGAATACTGTTTACATAACAATCATCCTCTGGTGAAAGCATCCCTCCCCCCCAAAATCAACACATTATGAAATAAATCAAAATGGTAAACAAAGATTTTTAAAAACAAGAATAGATCAAGATACTCAGACCCAAACCTCAGAGGTAGTGGTTATATCATTTGGCTTCTGGGGAAAGACCACCCATTGAAACATATGTTCTGCCTTCTGCCGCACGAATCCCAGCAACCGATTAGGTCCACAGAGTTGGCCTTCTCCGGGTCCCATCGACTAAGCAATGCCATCTGGCAGGACCAAGGGGAAGAACCTTCTCTGTGGCGGCCACGGCCCTCTGGAATCAACTCCCCCCAGAGATTAGAACTGCCCCCACCCTCCTTGCCTTTCGCAAGCTCCTAAAAACCCACCTATGTCTCCAGGCATGGGGAAGTTGAGATGCCCCTTAGCTACTATGATTTATGTATGGTTTGCTTGGATTGTGTGATTAATTTTTTATGATAAGGGTTTCATTCTGTTTTTAATATTGGATTTGTACATTGTGTATTATGTTGTGAGCCTCCCCGAGTCTTCGGAGAGGGGCGGCATACAAATCTAATAAATTATTATTATTAATTATTAATTATTATTTTATTATTATTATTATTATTATTATTATTATTATTATGTATTGAAAACGCAAAGGCCACCCATTGCTTTAAGTTATATTTTATTTAAACATGCTTTATTATATAAACAACAAATGGTAGGTGTTCTGTCTGGGTTTTCCCAGACCTCCACACCCACTGAAAAATAGCCAGACACTCTGGTAAAATCCAAAAGTAATTTATAGCAGGAAAAAATAAGCACAAAGGAAAACCTGTCTTCACAGCAGACAGGTTACAATACTTTACAACAGAGTCCTGATGTCCAGTCAATTCCAAAAGCTTCTTGCTGGCACCCCCCCCCAAGGTTTCAAGAGTCCAAGGCACAAACCAGGATTGTAGCCACCAAAGTTCACAAACAGGTCTCACGAATCTCCAAGATAAAACTCCACAAGCCAGGAAGGGTGGGGCCGCCTTTTATCCTTTCCCAAGCACCACACCCAAACCCAGCTGCGACCCCTAATGCTGGAAATATCTGGCCAATTGCGTTCTTCTCTCGTTAGCTCTCCTCTGTCGCATATCTATGAAGTCACTAGCATCTTCCCCCAGGGAATCCAGGCTGCTTGCTGGGGAGAGCTCCCCCTGGTGGAACTCTGGCTGTCCTTCATCTTCAGCCTGGGATTCAGCTTCTTCATCAGTCTGCCCCTCCTGGTCCTCAGCCTCTGAGCCGGACACCGACAGCAAATCAGCCATTCCCGGAGGGGTCCCAGGCTGAACCACAACAGGTAGGAGTCATATAATTCTCTCTCCAGAACACCGTCTGAGCTTCCATATTATACCATTTACTTATTTTTGTTAGAGCCAGTAAAAATTGCATAAAATTGTTACATATTCAGAGCATCTAATCTTGCTGCAGTATTTTGTAGTAGTGTGTTCTGACTCTCTTCAAGTATAGCACCATAGTCAATGCACACGTAATCTCTAAAAGATGTTAGCAAGACATGGTGTCAAGCCTGAATTTGATTTGGGTGTTGGATTGTATCTTTGGACTTTCAAATATGAATTCAGTTTGACACAGTTTGGAATTGAAGAAAGATGGGACTCTCAATCATAACATCATAGATAACTGATGAGTCACGTACATTCCAATGGCTGAGTGACCGGAGGAGGAGGAGAGAAGTCTCCAAGCAACCAGCTCCCATCTTGATTGGACAATGGGATAGGTTGTTTTGGAAACTTGAGAATCTGAAATTTATATGGGGTGAAAAGCTCAAGGACTTTAGTACTAGCTTTTCACCAGTTAATGCCAATATGGTGTATCTAAATAAATTTGTACTTTGAGGTAACAGAGTGCCTCGGAGTTCAATTTATGATGGGTACATTACTTGCAACCTGACACATGGATTGTTATAGTAAGGCTACTGAAGAAGGGTTGAAACTAGCACTCCATCCTACGCTGATACAAAGTGTTTTGTGTGTTAAATTCCGCCGAAGCCATGATTCATTAGGAAGAATCCACCCCTTTCAAAACAGGCTAAACATCTTTCATTTGACACATTAAACCATCTCTAATTTGTCCCCACCGAGCTTCAGATTGTTCCTGCACATCCCATCTGTTATTGAGACTAAAGACTGATTTCACACTCATAATAATTCTCCTTTTCTGCAGAGAGGACTGATTTTTCTTTTCAATAAACTTTTTATTGATTTTCTCCATGACACAACCATACAAATACCTTAATTCTCAACAAAATATGCATAGGGATACATTTCTATTTAATAGTACATGGACCAGTATGTTAATTTGCACCTTTTATACATTAATTACCTGCCTGTTTCCCCTTTTATATCCTATCACTTCCCTCCCTCTATCTCCCTCTCTTCCCTCTACCTTCTTTCTCCTTCTCTCCCACTTCCTTACTTCCCTCCTCTTCCCTTCTTCCCTTCTCTATTTCCTTTTTTAAATATTTTTAAATTTTATTTATTTTGTCAAACAATTATAGGGTGATAATTTGTACAAATAAAACATTAGAGAAGTAATGATAAAAAGTAACAAAAAAAGACAATAGGACAGGGACGGTAGGCACAGTGGTGCGCTTATGCATGCCCCTTACAGACCTCTTAGAAAGGGGGAGAGGTCAATTGTAGATAGTCTAAGGTTAAAGGTTTTGGGGTTAGGAATAGAAACCACAGAATCAGGTAGTGCATTCCAGGCATTGATTACTCTGTTGCTAAAGTCATATGTTTTGCAGTCAATTTTGGAGCGGTTGACATTTAGTTTAAATCGATTTTGTGCTTGTGTGTTGTTGTGGTTGAAGGTGAAGTAGCCGTTAACAGGTAGGACATTTTGGTATATGATTTTATGAACTATAATTAAGTCAGAACGGAGACGACAGAGTTGTAAGTTGTCTAAACCAAGAATTTCAAATCTGGCGGAGTAACGTATTTTGTTGTGAGAAGAGGAATGAAGGACTCTTCTTGTGAAATATTTCTGGACTCTCTCAATTATGTTGATGTCAGATATGCAATGTGGGTTCCATACAGGTGAGCTGTATTCTAGGATTGGTCTGACAAATGTTTTGTAAGCTCTTGTTAGCAGTTCAAAATTACCAGAGAAGAAGCTGCAAAGGATTAGGTTAACAACTCTTAAAGCCTTGTTGGCAATGTTGTTGCAGTGGGCTCTAGGACTTGGATATGAGTACTCTAAGGTCTTTGACAGCTTGAGGGTTATCAATAAGTTCAATTCCTCCAAGTTTATATTTAGTATTCTGATTCTTTTTACCAATGTGTAAAACAGAGCATTTAGTGGTAGAGATTTGAAGTTGCCAGGTTTTAGACTTTTCTCCCTCTTAGACTTTCCATGAGTGTATTTGTTCACAATACATCCTATAGTTAACAGACAGATAACTAATGCCCCTGATCCTTTAATTATCAGTATGTCTCTTAAACATATCCCCCCCAATATCCATATCTATGCTTAATTCTTATATTTTCCTAGGTGTATTACTAATGCTGCCTCCTCAACTGCCTACTTTTGTCACCTAGATATACCACCTTCAATTTTTTATTTTCCTCCAATTTGATCTGTATTACTTATCTTCTATACATATTCATTTTCTAACCAATCATAAAATTTCCCCCATACATTATAGTATTTGGAATCTTCCTTAACTTTAAATCTATTCATTTTCACCCAAACCAATATTTTTTTAATTACAGAAGGGGCTTTTGTTGCTTTCCATTTTTGCGCAAATACAATTCTCACTGCTGTAATTATATGAATAATTAAATATGTATCTTCTTTACTCAATTTCTCGGGCAATATACCCAACAGGAATATCTCTGGTTTCAATCCTATACATTGTTTTAATATTTTTTCTATCCACACTTGAATTGAACTCCAATATCCTTGGGACTGATTTTTCTAAATGTATATTTTCATAGCCCATTGTCTAATCATGGCCTAGAAATAAATAGGCTAGTGACAAATTTACTTGGTACAAAGTTAAAAGAAGGACGAGGAAGAAGAGGAAGAGGAGGAGGAGGAGGAAAAGGAGAAGGAGGAAAAGGAGGAAGAGAAGGAGGAGCTTCATAATCTGGGTATTTTCTGAAGCAGACACAAACTTGTAAACAACTTCAACATGTCTTTATATATTTAAAATAGTATTAACTTGGCTGCCTAGATGTTATTTCCTTTTATATATAAAAAAAGTTCTACCTAAAGCAGACGTAAGTTTAAAAAATGGGGAGGCGGAAAACAGATGGTTTCAATTTCATGGCCTCCTTGCCCTGCCATCTTGCTGTCCCACCATTCTGCTGCCACAAATCATTTACAATTCTTTATAATTTAACATTTGGTTCTGGTCAGATTAGTGGAGTCCAGCAGCCACAATTTAGGATAAAAATATCAACTTGCGACATTAAACTCAGACTGCTTCCTGTTGTGGTTTGCACTTAACATAGGACATTCTAGAAGAATGTGTGCTGCCTAAATTGTTTTGTCCTGTTTGGTGTATAGGCTCCATTTAATTTCTCATATTTAGTTTCATATACACTTTTATTTACCACCTGTTACGGACCTGTATATTTCAGAAATTATTTGAAATACGTGGAAGTATGAACACAACAGTTCCTTTAAAGTAGAGATCCTCAAACTTGGCAACTTTAAAACTTGTGGACTTCAACTCCCAGAATTCTCCAGCCGGCATAGTTTGAAGACCTCTGCTTCAAAGTATCTGGACCTTTGATCAAACTTCACTACAGCTTGGGGGGGGGAAATAAGCAGCTGCTTCAGAAATCAATATATTAAAGCAACCACATATTAACACCAAATTCTTTAAAACTGCCTGGAAAAAAAGATATAGCTACGTTTAAGAATTCTCACATCTTCCAAAGGATTTCTCCAAATAATTTTAGAAGCAAATAAAGCTCAGCATCCTATTATAACATAGTTCTAATGAGTTTGAATTAGCATTTCTAATAAGATATGAACATTGGCCCAAATTGCCTCCCAAGGACAATTCCATCTGCCCGTCCACTACCCTGGGGGGGGGGGATTATTGACCCCCTCAGAGAGGGTTTGCAACTTGGGCGTCCTCCTCGATCCACAGCTAACATTGGAACACCATCTTTCGGCTGTGGCAAGGAGGGCGTTTGCCCAGGTTCGCCTGGTGCACCAGTTGCGACCCTATTTGGACAGAAAGTCATTGCTCACAGTCGCTCATGCCCTTATCACCTCGAGGTTCGATTACTGCAACGCTCTCTACATGGGGCTACCTTTGAAAAGTGTTCAGAAACTTCAGATCGTGCAGAATGCGGCCGCGAGAGCTATCGTGGGGTTTCCTAGATTCGCCCACGTTTCTACAACACTCCGTGGCCTGCACTGGCTGCTGATCGGTTTCCGGTCACAATTCAAAGTGTTGGTAATGACCTTTAAAGCCCTTCATGGCATTGGACCAGAATACCTCCGGAGCCGCCTTCTACCGCACGAATCCCAGAGGCTGATAAGGTCCCACAGAGTTGGCCTTCTCCGGGTCCCGTCGACCAAACAATGTCGTTTGGTGGGCCCCAGGGGAAGAGCCTTCTCTGTGGTGGCCCCGGCTCTCTGGAATCAACTCCCCCCAGAGATTAGAACGGTCCCCACCCTCCTTGTCTTTCACAAGTTACTCAAGACCCACCTATATCGCCAGGCATGGGGGAATTAAGACATCTCCCCCGGGCTTTCTTATATTTTATGTTTGGTATGTATGTGTTGTATGGTTTTTAAATTGTTGGGGGATTTTAATATAATTTTATTATTAGATTTGTTCCATTATTATACTGTTTTTATTATTGTTGTGAGCCGCCCCGAGTCTTCAGAGAGGGGCGGCATCCAAATCTAATAAATTGAATTGAAATTGAAATTGATATCAATTGTTTAGAAAATGTATCAAGTGGCTATCAAAACTGGAAGAACTAAATTTTAAAAACAATCTGAGGGAGTTAGACTTCTGCAACACGTTGAACATAGCAGTTCCTTGTAAAACCATTCAGAAATTGTAGTTAATTCAAAATATAACAGTCATCTTGCTCGTTGATGGTTGTTGTGACTGTATGGTCCTAACAAAGGAGAATATTTGTTGCTCAGGGTTAACATTAGAGGTTCTTGGTACTCTCTGAGCGTGCTTGTTTTCTTGCAGACATTCTGTATTGGTCGTATTGCATCCACTTTGTGAGCAGTGCTCTGTCTGGGTGCAATTCAAAGTGTTGACATAAAGTTCAATAGGGTCTAGACTTAATGCTTAGGAATTGTCATATCAGGGGTGGGTTCTAACTTACCTCACAGTCAGTTCACTTCCTCCTGTGCCACGTGGCTGTGCCTCATGTGCACATGGGTGCAAAGTGCGTGTGCAAATGCACAATGCTGAAAATCCCCCCCAAAAAACTCCCCCCCCCACAAAGCTGACAATATGATGGCGATGGATGTGCTGTGTGACTTCTGTGCATGTGCAAAAGAAAAAAAATCCAGGAAACTTTTTTTTAAAAATGATAATCCAAATAAATTCCAAAAAAGAAGATACTGGCGTCCACGGACCAGCACTGACAGAACCGGTTCCATGACATCATTGTGACATCATCAGTGGCTTGTTACCAGTTCAGACAAACCAGTCCAAACTTGGAGGAACCCAACTCTGCTTCAACCATAGCTTATCCATCCAGAGATCTGGAAAAGATTGAGTCCATATCTTATTTTACATTAATGGTTTCAATTCTTTGGAACAATCTTGCGACAACTCTCTCTGACCACCAGATGGCAGGAAGCAGCTTTCTATACTGTATCTTATTGCTAATAATTCAGTGCAGCTCAGTAGCTTTATCAGGGCTGAATTCCACTTACCTTTGCCACCAGTTCACATTGCACACACAGGAGTGGAGCAAGCATCCCATCATGCATTTTCTGCTTCCGTGCAAGCTCAGTAACTATAATCAAACTGAAACACAGCCGAAGAGCTGATCAGCTGTGCTTTGAGCGAAGGAATAAAGGTAAATCTCAGGAGAAGGGCAGCATAGAAATCGAACAAACAAACAAGTAAGTAAGTAAGTAAGTAAGTAAGTAAGTAAGTAAGTAAGTAAGTAAGTAAGTAAGTAAGTAAGTACGTAAGTAAGTATAAACCCAGGAGCAGGCAGGAGGGTTCATTTTCAAACAGCAGCAGAGGAAAAACTTCCAAAATTCCCAAAAAAGATGGCGGATGGCGGCACCCTCGGATCTGTGATGCCATCATGACATCACCATACAATGTACATAGATTATCTGAACTTAATTTTATTGATATCAATATCTTACTAGTAATTACCTATTTTTTCAAATACCCACAGAATTACGTTTCCTTTCTTATCATATACACCCTCCACACAACCTAAATGAAAAGTCATAAACTCAAAATTGCCTGCCAATTCGCAGCCCCCCTTACCCCCTACCCCTCTATCTTTTTGTATACCTACTAGCTCCCCTTTTTTATTCTACTGCTTCCTTATCTATTTTCTCTCTCTGTAAATACTTTAATATTTTAATTTAGATTTGAACCCATACAAGTATATGAATCGAAGATATGTTAACACATGTGTATAAGCTTATATTTATGTGTATGTGTAGAGGTTTATGTCTATAAGTGTATTATATATACCCCCCTTGACCATTTCCCCCTTTTCCCCTTCCCTATATTTAAAATTCAATAAACTTTTTTTTAAAAAAAGAAATCAATCAAACAAACAAGCAAGCAAGCAAGCAAGCAAGCAAGCAAGCAAGCAAGCAAGCAAGCAAGCAAGCAAGTACATAAGTAAGTATAAACCCAGGAGCAGGCAGGAGGGCTCATTTTCAAACAGCAGCAGAGGAAAAAACTTCCAAACAGTAAAACTTTGGAAATAATTCCCAGAAAAGATGGTGGCACCCTCAGGCAGGCACCAATTGAATTGAATCCGTGATGCCATCATGACGTCACCAGCGGGTTGCTACCAGTTCTGTAACATCACATTATCCCTACTCACTGATGGAAAGTTTGATGTTCATTCTTTCATTCATTCACATAGGGTTGATATATAGCATTGAGTTTGCAAAAAACTCAATAGCTTTAGCAAAGTATTTCAGAGTATTAAAATAGCCATCTCCTTCAGTGAAGACTTTTTATGTTTTGGTGTGCATGCTTTCACACAAGAGCATTTCTACTGGCTGTAGTGCCAACTCCCTTTACAGAAAGAGATAGTCAAGGCTTCTGAACTTACCAAAAGAAAAGGCTATTTTAATGCTCCAAAAAGGAGTGTTTTGCTTGCTCCAATCTGCTTTGTAAGTTATCCTTTTGGAATGCTTTGGTCAGAACTTATAAATATCAGTGTGTATTAATCTACAGAGGTTGGAAATCTTAAACTTTCATTTCCCAATTTATTTTACATTAGATTGTCTTAAAGATGTAACTGAGATTTGTAGCCGAGAAGACTTTTTATAGTTCAGTTAGCAGTTATAAGAAACTTTGTAAGTATTTTGTAACAGGACATAAGAAACCATCTGCCTTGCCCAGCAACTTTCCACCTAAGTCTTTCTGAATAATGGTTCCTTGGCTCCCCCTAGTGCCCTCCCCAAACAGCAAGATAATCCATGTTGCTTTAATACCATGTTCTGACATTTTTAGTCATTCAAAATGTAATGCATTCTCTGTGTTGATTACTAATTCACCTGCACCTAAGCGCTTATGAATTTATCCCTTGCAAGGATAGTGATTATACGTGACTATCCTAACTTATAGCAATAACAGGCTTCTTCTCCTCCCGACTGTTGGGCTCATACAGTATCTCTTCTTCTACAAAACCCAGTGACTTTATTTTGTTTTGTTTTATTTCTATTTAAAGATAGCATCACATTCCTAATCACTATTTTGCTTTGCTTTCATTGTGTAGGGCAGTGATGGCGAACCTTTTTTGGTTTGCATGCCAAAAGGGTGGGTGTGGGTGTGCTAGCATGCATGAACATGCCCACAACCCTTCCATCCCCCATGCATATGCACCACCACCTATGTGCTGCCCCTGCGCATGCACACAATCCCTCCCCATCCCCACCCATGCACACAGGTCTCACAGAAGCCTGTGAGGGTTAAAAAAATTGCCAAACGGGCTTCCTAGATTCGCCCGTGTTTCTACAACACTCCGCGGCCTGCTTTGGCTGCCAATCAGTTTCCGGTCACAATTCAAAGTGTTGGTTATGACCTTTAAAGCCCTTCATGGCATTGGACCAGAGTACCTCCGGAACCGCCTGCTACCGCACGAATCCCAGTGACCGATAAGGTCCCACAGAGTTGGCCTTCTAAGGGTCCCGTTGACTAAACAATGTCGTTTGGCGGGCCCCAAGGGAAGAGCCTTCTCTGTGGTGGCCCCGGCCCTCTGGAATCAACTCCCCCCAGAAATTAGAACTGCCCCCATCCTTCTTGTCTTTTGTAAATTACTCAAGACCCACCTTTACTGCCAGACATGGGGGAGTTGAGACACCTTCCCCCAGGCTTTTTATATTTATGTTTGGTATGTATGTGTTATTTGTTTTTTTAAAATATGATAGGGTTTTTATATGCTTCTTTTTAATATTAGATTTGTTCCGCCATAATATTATTTTTACTATTGTTCTGAGCCGCCCCGAGTCTATGGAGAGGGGTGGCATACAAATCTAATAAATAAACAAACAAACAAACAAATAAACAAACAAATTAATTAATAAATAAATTAATAAACAAACAAACAAATTTTGGGCAGTACACCAACCAATATTAACCAGTTATTTAATGCCTTGGATGGCTAAGGATATAGGACACAAGTTGCTAAAGATCTTCATGCAAGAACATATCAAAACCTTACCTTCATTCTTAGGTTGAGGGAATAAATCAATGCTGCAAAATGATTGTGAACATTTGCAACAGCACATCTGTCCTGTTGTTTAAAGAAGTCCAACCTTTCCAGGTTTTTGTGAAGCCTTAAGAAATCTAATCAGTTGATTTCTCAGAAGGTCAATGTGGTGCCTTTAAAGCAGAAGTTTGAGTGTCTACATTAAAGAACCTCTAGGTCATAATGAGTATGCTTTCCACCAGTAAAATCCCACCCATTCTTTTGAAGAATGGGCTTAAAATCCCATCAGAGGTGTCAGTACCTAATGGTGTCAATATACAATACAATATTTAGCTGGGTTTGAACATTTTCTTCAGAAGAAAAGAAGAAATAAAACAAATTGAGTAACAAATAAAAGCAGACATGTTCTGCAACAGGCCTCTGATTATTTGTTTCTGCTAATGCTATCCAGGTTACAGGCGAAGGACTTCAATTTGGAGTGAAGTGAGCAAGCCTAAACCAATTCCTCTCTTAGGATCAGATGTGCCCACTTTTATCATAATTTGCTTTGTGGGTTCTGCTTATTCTCAGTTAAAGGACTCCCGAGAGCACTGCCTTCTCTGGATCAGATGTTGATTATTTTGCATTCTAGCCAGTTTGTGAAGGCACTGCCTGATTTTTTGGAATAGCGTTCCTGCCTTTATTCATTAAGACGTTTAGTGCTCCTTTTATCAGTGTGATTTATGTCACTATTCTATAGGCTTATATATCACATGCCTCTTCTCCATTTGACTTTAAATAATTTTCCCCCAAAGAAATCATTTGAATATTACAGTTTGATGCATATGCTAACACATGTGTTCAGTCTCTAATAATCATATTCAGGAATATGAACATTACCAATATTCTTTCCCATTGCACAAGTCCTTTTCTGCTGATAAAAGTTAAATAGACACACAGAGCTCTTCCTGCTACACATTTACAAGTTGTTGGTACCAGTAATACTATCAGTTAAAATAGTATTTATTAAATTATTTCCCTATAGTAAATATTTGTGGTTCAATGAATAATCTGAAACTTCAGGTCAAGTTGGGGGACACCTGATTTTCAAATTTACCTTTCCTTTGGAACTTCCAATGTATGTTATATATATAAATTCTTTAGAAAACCTAGCCATATCTTTCACTTGTAGAAGGCAAACCCATTATCTATAGGCAGTCAGAGGAAAAAGTCATGCAGTGATGCTATTTCTTCTTGATCCAACTACCGCATCATAACTATGTTCCTTCAGACCACCAATCAGCCACTTTAGGGGTTTGCCAACTTTGGAGATTCAAGTAGACCATACCAGTAATTTTCAGGTTGCCCGTATATTCCATAGCAAATAATAATAATAATAATAATAATAATAATAATAATAATAATAATAAACAGAGTCCAAAGTGCAGACTCTGTAAAGAAACAGATGAAACAATCGATCACATACTCAGCTGCTGCAAAAAGAATCGCACAGACCAGTGATGGGCTACCAAAATTTTTACTACCACACTGTGGGCGTGGCTTATGCATTTTGTTTCAACGTCATTCAGTGCAAATTGGGTGCTCTGGGGTGGAATTCCAAATTTTGCTGTCGGTACTGCATTCCTGACTGTGCCCATAGGAGCCCATCACCGGCACAGACTGACTACAAGCATAGACATGATGCTGTGGCACAGATGATCCACTGGAATTTGTGCCAGAACTACCATCTACCAGTGGCAAAGAATTGTTGGGATCATAAGCCCGAAAAAGTGGTTGAAAATGAGCAAGCAAAACTACTGTGGGACTTCCGACTTCAGACTGACCAAATTCTGAAGCATAACACACCAGACATCCTGATTGTGGAGAAAAAGAAAGTATGGATCATCGACATTGCAATCCCAGAAGACAGCAGAATTGAAGAGAAGCAGCTAGAGAAATTAGTGAAATAGGAACATCTAAAAATCGAGCTGCAACGACTCTGGCATAAGCCAGTGAAAGTGGTCCCAGTGGTCCTTGGCACACTGGGCGCAGTGCCAAAGGATCTCAGCGGACATTTGAAAATGATCGAAATTGACCAAATCTCCACCTATCAATTGCAAAAAGCCACCTTACTGGGATCGGCAAACGTAATTGGCTGCTACATCATGCAGTCCTAGGTGCTTGGGAAGCACCCAGCTGATGATGAAATACAAAATCCAGCATAGTGATCTCGTTTGTTGTGTTGTACTGACAACAACAACAACAATAAGAAGAAGAAGAAGAAGAACAACAACAACAGCAGCAGCAGCAACAACAACAACAACATTAACAACAACAGAGTTGGAAGGGACCTTGGAAGTCTTCTAGTGCAACCCCCTCCTTGAGCAGGAGACCCTACACTACTTCAGACAAATGGCTATCCAACATCTTAAAGACTACCAATGTTGGAGCATTCACAACTTCAGGAGGCAAGCTGTTCCATGGATTGATTGTTCTGTCAGGAAATTTCTCCTTAGTTCTAAGTTGCTTCTCTCCTTATTTAGTTTCCACTCATTGTTTCTTGTCCTACCCTCAGGGGCTTAGGATGAATAGTTTGACTCCCTCTTCTTTGTGGCAACCCCTGAGATATTGGAACATTGCTATCATGTCTCCCCTAATCCTTCCTTCCATTAAACTAGACATACCCAGTTCCTGCAATCGTTCTTCAATTCAATTCAATTTATTAGATTTGTATGCCGCCCCTCTCCGTAGACTCGGGGTGGCTCACAACAATAATAACACAATAAATAACAAATCTAATAATTAAAAGTCATTAAAAAGCCCTTATTAAAAAGAAAACATAACCACAGACATACCATGCATAAACAGTATGGGCCCGGGGAAGATGTCTCAGTTCCCCCATGCCTGGCGGCAGAGGTGGGTTTACGAAAGACAAGGAGGGTGTTTTATATGTTTTAGCCTCCAGTCCCCTAATCATTTTTGTTGTTCTTCTCTGCACTCTTTCTAGAGTCTCAACATTCCTTTTACATTGTGGTGACCAAAACTGAATGCAGTATTTTAAGTGAGGCCTTCCCTTTCCTAATTGTCTTTAACATTTTTCATTTCATCATACTTTATTTGCAAGGACAATGTAAACTGAAGTGAAGGCGTTGAGTTGCTACCATTCTTTCTCTGTGGTATGATGACGCCCATTACATCTTCATTGTTTTGTTTCTCAGGGTCTCAAGTATACACCAGCACATATTTTAATTGGTTTTACCATGCAAAAGTCAGAGTACCAATAAGGGAGAATATTTCTAGCTCAGGATTGAAATGAGAGGTTCTTGATGCTCTCTGAGCTTGGTTGTTTTCTTGCAGACATTTCATTACCCTAACTAGTAATATCATCAGTTGTAGACTGTTCTAAGAGCACCTTTCATCGCCAAATCCTTTTCATATATGGTCATTGCATATATACCCACAGTCATTGCATATACATAATATGTTTATTTTCAGAACAATAACTCTTGAGAATAGATAGTACACAAGCTAAAATGAGTCTTGTGGAATCTTAATTTTGCAGTATACATGCAGTATTTTATAGTTTGGTCTCTAGACCTTGAAATCATAGACCATTCTTAAACTTTCAATTTTTAAAAACAAAACAAGTTGCCACAAATCTATTTTCACCTCTTACTCAATAGCTTTTCTTTTATGCAAGAATAACACATACCTCTTTCCAAAACTGTTCCCTTCTAGCATAAAGTGGAGTTTAAAGGTGTAGTAAAAATAGTAAATACGTATATACATACCTCTTTCCAAGATTTGCAGTTTTATTTTCTCTTCTAGCACATCCACTGCAGAGTTGAGAGGTGTAGTAAAAATAGTAAATATATCCTGACCGTTGAAAGAATTCCTCTTTCTCCACTCTAAATCTTCTAAATTACTTATTTTGCTGTCTCCAAAGCAAAACAAAACACAACTTGCTTCTCCTGAATTGCAAACAGATGTGTACTAGACCAGCTTTGACCACGATGACCAAACCATTGTTGTCTTCTTTAAACTACAATCTCACACCATGGTGGGTTGCTCCCGGTTCAGCCTGGTTCTAAGAACTGGTTGCGCAGGAAACTCTGCTCACTCGCCTGGGATGCTTCTACGCATGCACGATTGCATGCACAAACGGGTAGTAAAGAACCCATTACTGATCTCATAAATATGGGTTTGGAATATCTACGTTATCAGATTGCATCACAGATAGTCCTCGGCTTACCACCTTACAATCTTACTGACTGTTCAAAGTTACAACAACCCTGATGACTTACAATCATTTTTCAATTGACCATTGCACCATCCCTATTACTATGATTGGTAGCTGGCAGGGGAGTAACTGAGGCTTGATGAGGAGAGTTGATCAAATAACTTTTATTAACAGAACAGCCCACAAATAACATCTGAGGTAAACCCGCTCCTGACAGCTCTTTAAATAGGCAGCTGTCTGACAGAGCAGCCAATCACCATTAAGCAATGATTCCACTCGAGTAGCCACCAGAGGGACACCGGAACACTGCACACATGGTCATGTGATCAAAGCTGAGAGGCTTGGCAACTGGTTCATATATATGATGGTTGCATTGTCCTGTATAACCACGTATGAGGAAACTAGATTTGGTTTATAACCATGGTACTAACTGAATAACTGCAATGATTCATTAACAACTGTGATGGGAAAGGTCATAAAAGGGGCACCACCAGAGGTGAAACACTTTGTTCATTGCCTGAACTCAGTTGTTCTTCATCTCCACTGCCTGCCCACTCTTGGTCATCCTCCCTCCATTCCACCCTGCTGGCAAGCCGTCCAGGCGGGGAGAATTGTGCCTGCTTTTCTCTCTTTGCCTTATTGTTTAAGGGGGAGATTAAGGTCACCCAGCATTAATCTTGATCAATAATAAAGCTGAATATTAGATTGCCTTGTTTTCAGTTTCATTGGATTAATTCAGATTCTGGGCTGCACAAAAATCAAACAATCATTAAGTCTGTTTGCCATTGTCGTCTTCTGTGGTGTTTTCCAAAGTCAAATTCTAGGGTAGTCTTCAACCCTGTGATTTCCAAAGCATCTACCCTCCATGTACTAACCAGCTATGGCCATGCTTTGTTTTCCAAAATCATAAAAACCAGCTTGGTGTTTGTTATTTGCCATAAGTAGGTTAAAGTTGTTAAAGTAAGAACCAGATAATTGTCAACCATAAACTCATATTATTTACCCATTATTTCCAGTAAATGTGGACCTTGCTATAACCTCCCAATACAGTATAGTAAAAAAAGATCTTAAGCAAAGCAAAAAAGCTTAGTACATACATATACTGTACCTGTAAGCAAATGACTAATGTCATTTAAAGTGTCGCTTGTCACTGCTGCCCTCTTTTATTAAACTACTTGAAGTGCTTTTGAAAACAAACAGAAAGTAGTACTTGTGCAAAATATTCAGCCTGTTTCTGTTTCATAAGTGGAGAGGGGGGAATTATTCCAGTTTCCCCAAAGGTGCTTTTTTCTGGAGGCAACTAGACTTTCTTGTTTTTTCTTTTGAAGGTGTTTTGTTTCTCACCCTCAAGAAGTTTCTTCAGCTCTGACAGGATAGGATTTCCCTTTAATACTTTGGCACATATAATGAACAAAGATGGCTAGAGTTAAGGTACATAAAGGCTGTGGAAACAGCATATGGAGAAGGATCTAAAGGAATTTAACAAAAGATCACCAGACAGTGTGCAGCAGGGATGTCTGTGGAGATATGTGTGTCAAAAAAGTCAAGACTTTGACAAAGAAACACAAAACAGGTGGAGCCCCGATTGTGCAATTGGTGCATCCTTCTGAGATCCATTCTAATATATGTTCCTTAACACACTTTTCTTTATTCTTTGTTCATCATCTCATTACTTTCATGAATAGGTTAAAGGAGAGCAGCTCCTACCCTAGTCTCTCAAAGCACCACTATGTCATAATGCAAGAAGTTGGTTTCCATGGTAATGGAGTGCTTCACACTCCTTATCTCTCAGCAGAATGAAAGCAGAGGTGGTAGCTGCATCATGCTGTTGACACAGCTTCTCTTGTGGGATTCCAAATTCTTCATCCAAATGTATGTGGTGAACATAAACCTTGCAGATAATCTGACCAAACATCCTGAAGAAACTGTGTGTGGAGAATAGCAATTTTAATAGCAGAATTTCTGTAAAGTGTGAGGATGACCAAGAAGGTAAGCTTTGGGATATAACAGAAGAGAGGGTTTAAAAAAAAGGATGGAATCAAAATTGTCTGTTTGGGTTGAATGAGCCAAAAGTTTTATAAGGTAGTTTCTATTACACTCCTGTAAATTACTTTAGTCTCTAGATGTGGGATGAAATGGAAGCTGAAATAAAACTAAAATAATCTTAATAGGTGGGACCAAAGCCATGGTGATGATGAAGACAAATTCTGATTTTGGGCTGAAAGCTTTTTAAAAAAGAATGCTACATTTATTAAACATGAACAGATGCCTATTTCATACTTTTTTGGCAACTACAAATTTACACAATTAATTCTAACTTTGGGTAAGATTTACTTCATGTCCATTCTCTGTATCTAATAGTAAGAAAATCTATGTTTGTGTGGCTATTCTGTGTGCATTTAGAAATATATCTGATCCCCTATATAAGACTACAAATATAAAGATAGCCACTAGGTAGCAACAAAGGGAAGACTCAAACTGTTTACTGTGATCTCCAGTTCTTTTCAATTTCGTTTGCAGCTCACATTTAGTTTTCTTTCCCAACATTCCAGAACAACCCCTCACAATAAGTTACATCACTTTCCACAGTTGCAGCAGGACTTAAGACATTTTTGCAAAGCCCATCACTGCCTGTTGTTGAGAGTCAGATTGGCTTAAGAGTTAAGGCACCAAGATAGAAATCAGGAAAATCTGAGTCCTATTGTACTACTGCATACATGATTAGCACTTAAAACAGAAAGCAAGAACTAATTTGAATTAATGTTCATGCTAAAAACAAAAAGTAAAACATTAGAGATTCCTATATAGGAAATATTTGTGTAAGTTCTTTAAATGACACATTACTTTTTGTGTGGATTCATCTTTAACTATACTAATACCCCCCACCTACCCTAGTATTCTTATATCCTCTGCTTCTAAGTTTATGGACCAGGGGTAGGCAAAGTTGGCTCTTCTATGATATATGGACTTCAACTCCCAGAATTCCTGAGCTAGCATGATTGGCTCAGGAATTCTGGAAGCTGAAGTCCACAAGTCACAGAAGAGACAACTTTGCCTACCCTTGTTATAGACAGATGAAGCTCCACTAAATGTCAGCATGGTTTGCTGACTATCATTTTGAACAGCAACTTCCTTCTTTCACATCCCTGTTTATCTTTTTTTTAAAAAAACATTGTAGTTGCTAATTTGTTGGTAATAGTCTTCGGAGAGGGGCGGCATACAAATCTAATAAATACAAAATACAATATTGAAAATATATTTTAAAATGAACAATTTCATATTATTTTAATTTATCCTTGGTTTTCACATCTTCATTTTCTCTGCACTGAATATTAGCTTGTTTTTATTATAAATCATAATTACCTAATGTGTAATGTATAAAGTTAGTTCAGAAGTAATTTTCCATGATTTTACTAATCCCCTTTTGTGACCTTTTGAGAAGTAAAGTCAATGGGGAAGCCAGATTCACTTAACAACAGTGTTACACACTTAATAACTGCAGTGATTTAGTTAACACTTGAGGCAGGAAAAGTAATAAAATGGGGCAAAATTCATTTAACACATATCTCACTCAGCAAGAGAAACTTTGGGTTCAATTGTCATCATAAGTCGAGGACAACCTGTATATGTGAATTTGTTCTGTTCTCACAAGCACATGGTGTCCAATCTTTCATTTTAAACATTAAACTATTCTGAGGTTGAGTGATTTACAAATGTCTTACAAAGCTGCAAGAGCAGCAGTAAATCATTAAGTCTACTATAGAATCAGAATGATTAAACAATATAAAAGGCTGTAAAAATTTACATCATAAAATGTGCTCTAGTATGTTGCCAAATGGCTATATGCATGATGTAATTCCACAAAAGTACAGCATTATTTTTGGGCATGCTAGACTATAATTCCATCACATTCCTCCAGAACTGACCTTTGGTGAGAGATAACAGGAACTGTATCCAAATGCTTTTCAATGGCTGAAAGTTGGAAAACGCTATTGTAGAAAATGGCTTTAGGCACAGAAATCAGATTGCCTAATGCTTTGGGCAGTGAAGATTTTGGGGATCTGGATAATACTCCAGAAAAAAAATGAGTGTCTGACTATGCTTGCACAAAACTTATTTGGCTCATTGCACTGTGATCTGGACTGGAATAATTCACTGAACTATTACAAACTAACCACATGGTCTGGATACATACAACATACAGTATTTATATAAGTACCAATATATAAGTTTATAAGCATATAGGTCCGACCAATAATAAACAAACAAACGTACTGAGCCAACTGTGCTTAGCTAATTTGTGTTCTGTACGAAGACTAGCTTTCAGTAACTAATGCTGTGGCCTCAGTGACTCTACAACAATTTCAATAATCATTAACAAATACTGTACAAGCCATAGATTAATGCAAGCTGAACAACTATATTAAAACAATAGTTTTACAATCATAGCTCTCCATTATGCTTATTGATATACATACTACATAGAAATAATTTGTTAAAAATACAACATGGCAATTTTTCGAAAATGATTAAACTGATTATAATCCACAGGCTGTAAAAAATAGTTATAACAATACAAACTACTAGCTACTTGACTGAGAAAATGATGCACTGTACAGTAAGAATACGACGTGCTTTTTGCTTTTATATTGTACAATAAATGATCAAGGTATTTTTTTTTTTTAGTAAACTAGTCTGAAGTAATTTTTTAAGGTTTCTGAAGGAACTGATAGAGAGAACAACTTTTGTGCAACAGCTTAAATTCCAATGACTAAGTATAGTATATATCAGTGATGGAAAACCTTTATTTCCTTGAGTGCGGAAAGAGCATGCATGTGCAAGTGCCCACACCCATAATTCAATATCTGGGATAGGCAAAAACAGCTTCCCACGCCTTCCAGTGGCCCTCTGAAGGTCAGAAATGGCCTGTTTCCCAACTTCTGGTGAGAAAGTAGGCTCGTGTTTTGTCCTCCCCAGGCTCCAAATGCTTCTCTGGGGCCAGGGTAGGGTAAAAATGCCCTCCCCCATGCCCCTGGAGACTCTCTGGAAGCCAAAAATGCCCTCCCAGATCCTCTCTCCAAGCCAAAAATCAGCTGGCAAGCACACACATGCACATAGAAACTGAGCTAGGACAACGGTTTGTGTGCCAGCAGATATGGCTCTGCGTGCCACTTGTGGCACCCGTACCATACGTTCGCCATCACTGGCATATACTGTTTAGCCTTTCTGAAGCAGAAATCAGATAAACTGGTCGGCTTGTTTTCAGATTTACTGTAATCTGTTACTCTGTGCATTGTAGTTTGTAACTTATCACACCAAGCTAAAAAAAGAAATAAAACAACTTTTAGCTTAGTGTTTTATATAAGCAGACATAGCTCTTTCTCTCTAAGTTCCATGCTCTTTTGAGTGTCCCAGTGTTATAATTTATATTATACATCTATGTGTTTTACATTATATAGTTTGTGGAATTGTGTGATAAAGTGAGGTAGAGAAGATGTGGAAGCTCTTTTTTATTAAAGATCCGTCAATCACTTTTATCTTAGAATGACAGCTTACTTACCAGAGGTCAAAGAATTATAATTATTGTTAAAATGTGTGGCACTTTTATCTAATACAAATGGATACACAAATACACAATCTTGTGTCAATTGGCATTATAATAATCAAGTTATACCATAAACTAGAGCCTTCAGCATATTGGTAGTGAGAACTTCACTTTGAAATACAGAATGTCATCATTTTATTCCTTACAGATGAAAGAAATTTGGGAGTAGATTTATCAGAAAGATAGCTGGCCAACAATTGTTTTCATACATATTTTTATTTAGCAGAGATACTTCTTAAATAAAGCATACCATTCATCTGAACAAATTTATTCGATTTATTGATGTGGAAATTAGATGTCAGCCTCAAGTAGTCATATCTTAACAATAGGAATGTGATAATGACGGTCATCTTCAGTTAGAAGGAGGACCTCATTCCAATCCCTCTGATAATCATCTTTATATATTTCTAGGAAATCTTTGGTATTAATCTTACACAACCTATAAACAATTATTTTTACTTCAAGAGAATGCTCGAGAAGAAATAGATCTATCTGTGGAGGAGAAAAATAGAAAAATAGAAATTCACAATATAGAAAAGACAAGTTATAATGTACAATTCATGTAAATTAATTCATAATTTAAATGGTCAATTTTTTCCTCATACAGTGGTACCTCAAGATACAAACCCCTCGTCTTCCCGAAGCCGAACGCCAAACCCGAACTTCCGCGTTCGGCGTTCGGAGGCTGCTGGGAAGCCGCACGGCTGTTTTAAAAGGTCACAGCCGGGTTGGGGGGCTTCCCAGCAACCTCCCAAACCCCGAACCCGGAAGTTCGGCAAAAGTTCGGGCTTCGGGAGGCTTCTGGGAAGCCCCCCACCCCGGCTGTGACCTTTTAAAACAGCCGCGCGGGTTCCCAGCAGCTTCCCGAAGCTGAACGCCAAACCCGAACTTCCGCATTCGGCGTTCGGAGGCTGCTGGGAAGCCGCACGGCTGTTTTAAAAGGTGACAGCCGAGCTGGGGGGCTTCCCAGCAACCTCCCGAACCCTGAACCCGGAAATTCGGCAAAAGTTCAGGCTTCAGGAGGCTTCTGGGAAGCCCCCCAGCCCAGCTGTGACCTTTTAAAACAGCCGCGCGGCTTCCCAGCAGCTTCCCGAAGCCGAACGCCAAACCCGAACTTCCGTGTTCGGCGTTCGGAGGCTGCTGGGAAGCCGCGCGGCTGTTTTCAAAGGTGACAGCCGGGCTGGAGGGCTTCCCAGCAACCTCCCGAACCCCGAAGTTCGGCAAAAGTTCGGGGTTCGGGAGGCTGCTGGGAAGCCCCCTAGCCCGGCTGTCACCTTTTAAAACAGCCTGGAGGCTTCTCGGTGGCCTCCCGAACGCCGAACACGGAAGTTCGGGTTTGGCGTTCGGCGTTCGGGAGGTCGCTGAGAAGCCCCCAGGCTGTTTTAAAAGGTGACAGCCGGGCGGCAGCAGTTTTTTTGCGGGGGGTTTTTTTGGTTGCATGGATTAATTGACTTTACATTGTTTCCTATGGGAAACAATGTTTCGTCTTACGAACCTTTCATCTTACGAACCTCCCCCTGGAACCAATTAGGTTCGTAAGATGAGGTATGACTGTAATTCTTTCCTCATAATGTATACATCTTAAGCTTCCGATGCACATGAGCCCATAAAGCATGTTGATTCAGGAAGGAAGTACAGTAATTCATTTCCCTATAAACCATGCCAAATCCCTCCCATTTCAAGCAATAAATAGATCAATTAAAATTTGCACTAATTCAGACCTTTAAAAGCAATTAAAAAGTGACAAAATATACAAGCAAAGGAAAAAGGTATGGCCAATCAAGTTAATATAATTGTGGCATATCAGGTATTTTATTTCTAAAATTAATGGGCAGGGTGATCTCTACTTCTATTCCACACACATACAAAAAGTGAACTAAATGTGGCAAAAGGTAAAAGATTCCCCATATAATACTTTTTATGAATGAAGACGAAATTATGTGTCTTAGGACAATGTTGTAGGATCCAATCTGGGTCGGTCATTGAGACCGAGCTTTCAGACTTGTGCTGTAGCCCATCTTCAGGGAACTTCTCTCTAGCAGAGTGTGTGCCATTCTGTGAGTGGCGTTTATATGGTGCCTATTATATGTGGGTTTTTAGATTTTGGTTGGGGTGTGTTGATGACTGGTTATTAAGTCATTGGCAATCGAGCCCTCGTCTTATAAAAGTATTTGATTAGCCTGTTTCCCAGTCTTCAATCACTTCCCTGGCTCTTTTTGTGCCTGCTCGGCCAACAATCTTAGTAGCTGTAAAATTGAATGTCCAAGTTCCGTGAAGATGGGCTCTAGCATGAGTCCAAAAGCTCAAAAGATAGAACCTTTGATCCCGGTGACCGACCCAGATTGGATCCTACAACTTTTATGTTTTTACAAAATATAAGGTCATAGAAAATAAAAAAGCCTTTCTCTGGTATCAAAACCAAAAACAAAATGATCAGAAGATGTAGCTTCAGTCTGCTCCATAACTTTTTCTTTCTATTTGAAAAATACAAATAAAGAAAACTTGCAAAATAAGCTGAAACAGAAAACGGATTGCTTATTAACCCCCGTGATTTAAAATACTGCATAAAATCTTAGCCTAAGGATAATTTTCTTGCTTTGGACAGCATAGAAGTAATCAGTTTAAGCCTCCTAAGTTCTTTTTTAATGCCAAAATGTATTACATTTTGTTTTGCATTTACCTGATCAAGACCTCTTCTGTCTCCTATTAAGTTCAGATGATTCATCATATAACTTAAAGGATCCAAAGATGTATCCCGTCTAAAAAGATCACTAAAAAAGTTTGGAATGCATTCCTGGTTACTGGCCAAGCGTTCATAAGCTTCTATTACTTGATAGAGCATGAGGAATTTTATGGCTTCATAGAAGTTATGCTCCATGCTTCCACCAGTAAAAAGAGCATTGCAAAAATTCTGTCTTTGAGCTTGTTCTTTAATACCATTGATTTCCATCCACTACAAAGGAGAATAGAATAAGAGAAAATTAGCTCTTCAGATATATGGGAACAGTTGTTTTATTTTGGTGAAAATATTTTTGGTATCTTATCTACTCACAAGAAAATGGATATTCATAAAAGAAGTAGGCATTACTAGGTTGAGGCACCTGTAAGAACCAAGCTGGAGAAAAATACTTCCAGAAGAAGAAGAAAAAAACCAACCCTAGGACAGCTGAGTGAGGACTGAGGAAGTTGACTGATTATTTTGGAAAGGGGCAAAGTCAAAAATGGAGAGAAAAAGAATGGAATATGACATCTAGAAAGAAAAAAAATGAATGAATGGTTGGTATTCTAAATAGGAATATTCCCCCAGTTCACAGAGTGGTTGACAGCCATGAAAAATGCTATATGTAATACTGTCAATTCATTAAAGAATATGTTTCCTTCAAAGGGATGTTCTTCAAGAGAGGCTACATATTAGTATAACATAACAGAACTACGTCTTAAATTAACAGTTTTTAACCTCAAATAAGGTCAATATTTTTGCAGATTATCAAAACCACAATTCTTTTTTGAATGCTAAACGAAATGTTATGTATGTAATATCTTGTGAAGTAAAATAACTATAAAATATGTTCTCAGGAATATTATCAAACATTTAAAAAATTAGCATTTGAAAATGTTACCTTTAACATTTATATGCTTCCATAACCATATATTGATTGGTTAACCTGAGTTTTAGTTAGCTACTTATGCTAATATAAATTACTCCTAATAGTTTAGTAGTTAATAATAGCTACAGTACAGTGGTGGGATTCAATTTTTTTAAACTACCGGTTCTGTGGCCATGGCTTGGTGGGCATGGCGTGACTTTGTGGGCATGGCAGGGGAAGGTTGCTGCAAAATCCCTATTTCCTCCTGATGGGGCTCAGACAATAGATGGGGGAGGGGCCAGTCAAAGGTGGCATTTACCAGTTCTCCGAAGTCCTCAAAATTTCCACTACTAGTTCTCCAGAACTGGTCAGAACCTGCTGAAATCCATCTCTATTACAGTAGCAGTAAGCTTTAGACTTTTATTTATCCCTTAATATATATCCACTTACCTGTCCTTTTAATGCTTCAATACATTTACGCAACTTTCCTAGTATATTTGAACCTGTGTATCGTTGTGATCCAAAGCTGTACTGTTGGATCCAATTACATCCTTGCGAATAGAGAAGTTTTTCAGGGAGCTGAAAAAAGAAGAGCATGGCTGATTCTTCAGTGGAGAAGTTCAACAGGAAATTAGGATCCCCTAAATTGTGTACAAATATTCCTCAATTTATGATCACAACTGAACTTGGAATTTTCGTCAGAAGTGGTTGTGGTCATAAATTCACATATGATTGGACACTTTATGATCATTTTTATAATGGACATTGAGTCACCACAACCATTGAGGTAATTGTGCAGTTATTCAGTGAATTACATGGTTGTAAATCTGAAACCAGTCTATCCAATGGGGTTTTTGTGCTGGAAAACAGCAAACACTGCAAAACAAAATCATGTGACCATGGGATACTGCAACTTGTCATAAATGTGAGCCAGTCACTATGCACCTGAAATTTTATCATATTACTGTGGAGGTGGTGCATCAATTGTGATTTCAAGGATGGATTGTAACTATTTTTAGTCTGTTGTAACTTTGAATATTCATTAAGCAACCCAGTCATAAGTGGAGGACTGCCTGTAGGTGAAAGCTACACACATAGGGATAACAAGTATGATTCACCTCTGCCTCCTCCTCCTAATATTTCAAAGGGAATATTTACTTCCAAATAAGAGATGCTTCCACTTAATTATATTGGGGTTTTTTCTGAAAAATTGGGAGGTATACTTGAAATCAAAGTTGGCTCCACTTTTATAATGGTGCCTTAAAAATCTAAACATTCCAAAAGAATCTTCTTTTCTGTAGATCATCATTTATTTTGTGACTTACCTTTAGTATATCTGTGGTCTTAGTCCATGATGGGAGGGGAAGACCTTGGCTGAATATCTGGAATAGGACAGCTCTCAATAAACAGTATTTATCTCCATTGACTTGTCTTATACATTTCACATGGTAGCTCCAAAATAATGTTTTGTAACACTGTGAGAAAATAAAAAGGAGGTTGGGGGGGGGGGGACAAATGACTAGTCAGAGAAATAGTTTAATAATAACTATAATCCAAAGAGTAAAACATAGGCCACATGGCCACTTGTGGTTCCCAGCATCCTTTTAGTGGCCTGCAGAGCCCCCTGCCTCTGATAAATGGGACAAAACTATATTATATTTTCTACAAAGGTAGACTTTTTGAAGCAACATTGAAATTAAAATCCAGAATAGCAAAATACCCCATTCATATACTACAGATACCAGTTACATAAAAGACTTCAAAACCTGAGCAACAAACAAGCCAGAAATACAGTGCTACATTTTCAAAAATGAAGAAAAACAGCTTTGAGCCAAAACAATTTTAAAGAATATTATTATATTTCTTCTTGGTAGAAGAATCCAGATTTTAACCGTCACTCCTGATTAGGCTGCACCCCATTTCACCCCTGTTAATATACTCTTGTTGTTAATGTTAGTTTCTGCTAATGATCTCAGGCATAAAGAGATTCATAGTGTAGCAAGCAATTCTTTAATTAACAGCAGGAAAAAAGTGTTTATCAATGTAGAATAATGTTTCTCTTTCAGACTGCTCATTTTAAAAATAACACAATTTTAACACCATAATAACAGCTCACAAAACTATTTCCAATTCTCACAAGGTTAATAAGTGGTTAAGGGGTGTGCATCAGCACACCATTGTGCCTACCGTCCTTGTCCTATTATCTTTCTTATCATTACTTTCTATGTTACGTTTATATAAACTACTATCCTATACTTGATTGATAAAAATAAATACAAATAAAAATAAAATATGCAGTAAGTCAGAATTTATTAAACAAAACAGGAAACAAAACAGAGAATTGGCAACATAAATACAATAAAAATGAACCCTCTTTGGAAACACGAGGGTAATTTCAATATTAATTTAGGGAAACCTCAGATCACTAAAAATAGAGCAACTCTATTTAATTGTTCAAGGAATTACCCCGATTTACGGTATTATTCACCCAAGGAATTTCATTTTAGGTCAATCATTAAGCTCAAATTACTTTACAGGAAAGTTTATGTCTACTATCTGGCTATATGTCTAATAAATGAATGGGCAAAAATATATATGAGAGAAAAATATCCTCTTTCATTTAAACAAAACAGGGAACTTGGAAAACTGCTATTTTTTCTATTATCATCCTAATTTCATTAAACCTGTCATTTATTTATATCTAATCTGCATTATGTTTTTACAAGAAATTAAAGGTGACAAACATTTCCAACATTTCCTCCTATCAACCACCTTGTGATGTGGGTTGGATAAGATAATGTGATTGGCTCACCCACCTAGCTTTCATGGCTAAGGCGGGATTTGAACTCTACTGCTTTCTAGCCCTTGACTAGACAAAGTTGGCTCTCTTTATTTCAGGGAGTACAACTTCCCAAGTCTAAACTTAATTTTATAACTAATATGATTACCAATTTTTCTAATCTCTAAGCTCACATCAATATACATGAAATTATCCCCCACTTGAAAATCCTGTGAATTACATTGATCTGAGATACGTTACAAGCCAGGCGCAGGCGATCAGATCCATGTGTGAAAGTTCAACTTGACTATTTTATTCTACCTACAATACAAGAATCTCCAAACTGCTCATCACCTCCTGGGAACAAGTAGATAAAGTTCTATCGAACTCAGGTGTGTCTGTGTGCAGTCAATCCTAAATCAGTCCCTGCGGAATTCCTTGCCTGGCTGGTAGTTTCTCAACAGCAGCTGTGCCACAGTCACCAAATATGCTACATAACTGAATGGGATACTGAACTTGTACTGAACAGTACACAAGATGAATTAATATTTTTAATCTATAATGTTAAAACTATATTCAAACATGTCTACATTTTTCTCCTATTTCAAAATAGTTCTGAGCTTAACATGTAATTTCATTACAGAAGAAAAGATTTAGTTGTGCAAGTTTCAGTTTGATATCTCACTTCTTGTACAGGGTGCCCTCCAAAAGTAATGCAATTGGTTTTTTTTAAAGTAATTTATTGAATAGATTTGCACAAACACTTTAAATTTTTCAAAGTACTGTCCTTGGGCCTCTACATATTTTTTCCAGCCTTGGAAGGCATCTTTGGGGACCTCTCGCAAGGTCTTCACCATGGCTGATTGGATATCTTCTACGGACAAAAAACGGGATCCTTTTAGGGCTGGGAACAAAAAGAAATCTGCTGGGGCGATGTCAGAACTATAGGGGGTGGGGCAGCGTTGGCACCTGGTGTTTGGCCAGGAACTCGCAGACTCGTAGTGCATTGTGGTAAGGCACGTTTTTCGTCCATAGAAGAGATCCAATCAGCCGTGACGAAGACCTTGCGAGAGGTCCCCGAAGATTTACTAGATAAATGGTCAAAGCAATGGAAACTGCAGCTTAATGTTTCCAAATATAAAATAATGCACTTGGGGAAAAGGAATCCTCAATCTGAGTATTGTATTGGCAGTTCTGTGTTAGCAAAAACTTCAGAAGAGAAGGATTTAGGGGTAGTGATTTCTGACAGTCTCAAAATGGGTGAGCAGAGTGGTCGGGTGGTTGGAAAAGCAAGTAGGATGCTTGGCTGCATAGCTAACAAGCTATAACAAGCAGGAAGAGGAAGATTGTGATCCCGCTATATAGAGCGCTGGTGAGACCACATTTGGAATACTATGTTCAGTTCTGGAGACCTCACCTACAAAAAAATATTGACAAAATTGAATGGGTCCAAAGACGGGCTACAAGAATGGTGGAAGGTCTTAAGCATAAAACGTATCAGTAAAGACTTAATGAACTCAATCTGTATAGTCTGGAGGACAGAAGGAAAAGGGGGGACAAACGTCCAGCAGACATGGTTGGTAAATCCACAGTAACTGAATTTAAACATGCCTGGGATAAACATATATCCATCCTAAGATAAAATACAGGAAATAGTATAAGGGCAGACTAGATGGATCATGAGGTCTTTTTCTGCCGTCAGTCTTCTATGTTTCTAAGATGCCTTCCAAGCGCATTTTAGTCATGGCAGAGTCGCTGGAAAAAATGTGTAGAGGCCCAAAGACAGTACTTTGAAGAATTGTAAGTGTTTGTGCAAATCTGTTCAATAAAGTACTTTTTTAAAAATTGCATTACTTTTGGAACGCACTCTGTATATTGAGACATCACTGTTGTCCCAACATGGAAGACATTTGATTGTCCAAAATGGACAAATTAGCATGAAAAGGAACTCCATTTTGTGCGGTAGCAACTCACCTCTCTCATTTGTTTCGCCTGCTCTGTTTCTCCTTTCCATTCTTTTGCACAGAAATTGAGCAAATCAGTTTCATCCCAAACACTTCGGTTATCTAAACAAAATGTCAAGTATGACTTAATAAAATGAATCTGTTTACATTGTGAAAGGTTTTTTTTAGCACATACACATGCAGACATAACAACACCAAATTTTTACTTTTGAATATTCTTTGTAGGTATCTGCTGCACCTGAAATCCAAACAAAAGATCAGCAGTCAGACTATGTAAAGCAATTATGTTTTCACACAATTTTGTAACATTGAGAAATGTTATAAAGTCTAGTTGGAAGCTTGGGAACAACAGAAAAGTATTTATTAGTGTAACAATGTTGGGCTCACAAAGTATGTCATGGTATAGTTTGCTTAATTAATTAACTGAATAAATCACATTTTTCCAGGTTCATATATTTATTTATTTAATTATTTATTAGACTATAACAGACTAAACTGTAAACCAGAGCACATAAACCATACTCACTAGGGGCATGTGATATGTTAAATACCATGGTGGCCTAGTGGTTAGAATGCAGTACTGCAGGCTAACTCTGCTCACTGTCAGGAATTAAATTCCTTTGACTCAGCCTTCAATTTTTCCGAGATCAGTAAAATGAGGATCCAGATTGTTGGGGGCAATATTTTGACCCTGTAAACCAATTATAGAGGACTATAAAGCACTTTGGGGTGGTATATAACTCTAAGTGTTATTGAAAAGCAGAGCATCATGTGGCTCTCAAATTAAATAATAGTTATCAATATTTACCTATTAATTGTAATAGGTAAAAGCACTCTCCCTGTCCAGGAGTGGTGTATCTTTCTCTCTTTTTGGGTAAATGTTATGAGCACCAAGGTTTCTACAGTACAGCCACTGGAGATTCTAAGTGGGCTTAACTGAACTCCACATTTTGTAGAAGGGAACTTTTAAGGAAAAATGCTAAGAAAGACACTTTTCCTCCTCTCCATCTGCAGAACAAAATGTTGAAAGAGGGTGGGGGGGAACCCAGGGGACAACGTGGGATTGGTAGAATCCCAAATAGGAAATACTCCACGATGAAATATTATATTATATTTCTGACTATCTATTAAATATGTTTGTACTGCAAGGCTCAAAAAACATTTTGACTGGATGCTACAGTACAAATAGTATTCTAGATAAAATTAATTCTCAGATATCTGACTTAAAACTGACCTTTTCAGGAGATGAACTAGGTATATACATAGTTGCTTACAAAACCAAAGAGCAGTAGCAAAAACTGTCATAATTAACCCAAATTGTTCCTAATGCTGCTTGTAACAGAGAATAGGAGAGGTAGTCAGTTCTGCTTCAATCCTGTACTCCATTTTATCCTAGAACAGAGAAAGGAGTGATTAAGTTTCATGACATTTACATCTTAGCAAATGAAACTTTTTAAAAAAAAGATACAAGGGTTGTCCTGCTTAAAGAATACAAAAATATGCTTCAGGCATCCATTTCACAACATTCATGGTTATTATTATTTATTAGATTTGTATGCCGCCCCTCTCCGAAGACTCGGAGCAGCTCACAACAACAAAACAGTACAAATCCTATAGTTAAAAACAAATTTAAACCCCTTAATATAAAAAGTCATACATCTCAGACAAACCATACATAAAATGGAAACGGCGCAGGGGAATCAATTTCCCCATGCCTGACAGCAGAGGTGGGTTTTAAGGAGTTTGCGAAAGGCAAGGAGGGTGGGGGCAATCGTAATCTCCAGGGGGAGTTGATTCCAGAGGGTCGGGGCCACTACAGAGAAGGCTCTTCCCCTGGGTCCCGCCAGACGACATTGTTTCATCGATGGGACCCAGAGAAGGCCAACTCTTTGGGACCTAACCGGTCGCTGGGATTCATGCGGCAGAAGGCGGTCCCGGAGATATTCTGGTCTGATGCCATGAAGGGCTTTATAGGTCATAACCAACACTTTGAATTGTGACCGGAAACTGATCAGCAACCAATGCAGACTGCAGAGTGTTGGTGTAACATGAGCATACCCGGGAAAGCCCATGATTGCTCTCGCAGCTGCATTCTGCACGATCTGAAGTTTCTGAACACTCTTCAAAGGTAGCCCCATGTAGAGAGCATTGCAGTAGTCGAACCTCGAGGTGATGAGGGCATGAGTGACTGTGAGCAACATGATGCAGCAGGCAGGGTCTGTGAAATACTTTGGACTGAATCCCCAAAGCATCCTTCTGAATACAGAAGAGCATAAAAGAAGCATTAAAGATGCTGTGTCTTTCTCCTGGATTGCAGCTATTTTAAAGTGACAAATTTCAGACCTCCAATCCTATCCTGAGAAACTTTTTAAAGATTAGAAATGTTAAAAGATATCAATCAAACCATGAACATTAACATTTTAAATGAGAAAAATGTGTAAGATTAAAATACAAAATAATTATGTTAGTTAGCAAATACAACACTACTGCAAAGTCCATGTGGTTGGCACTAGAAAGTCCATCCTAGGTGGCCCTAAAGTAAAAAAGTGACCTAACCTAACCTAACCTAACCTCAGAATTCCTAAAAATAAGGGCAAATTAATTTTCCTATTTTGGGGCTCCAATATCACACAAACCCAGGAAGAAGATGCAGCCTGAAGCTAGCTTTCCATTTTAATTGATAGTACAGGGAAAGAAAAACTAGAAACATTTGAAAATAGGGCTATTCTCAAATGGGAAATGAGAGGAGGGGAGGGAAGCCAAGTCTTCCCCTTCCATGGCTCCAATTATGATCTGGTCACTACACATTTGTTTTCTGTTTATTTTTTCAAGGTAAAAGCACACAAAATCCAATAAATAATAACCTGTTAGCCATTGTGAAGTTGGGTGAAGTTTGTTGAAGGATGGCACTCCTTATGCAGTTAGGGTAGCCTTCAATTCCCTTGACATTCTGGCACTGGATCCCCACTCATTTGTGTTTCTTTCTAGACTGGGTCAGCCGTGTTGTGGAAACCCACTCCCAGAGACAGAGTGTCCTTCCTAGAAAAAATAAAGCATCAGGTGTGTGTGTGTTTGTGTGTGTGTGTGTATACTGTATGTATGTATGTATGTATGTATGTATGTATGTATGTATGTAAGTATGTATGTATGTATGTATGTATGTATGTATGTATCATGATAATCAGGATAACATAAAAACCTGAGTACATAAGGCAATCAGTTCAGCTTCAGGTTTTTTTAAACCATTAAGCATGTAAAATGTAACATTTTAAAATAAAATATGACAAGTTGTATAATTAAAAAGGAAAGATGAGCACAATAAAAGGGTAAACATTGAGTAGAACAGCCTCTAAGTAAGCAGTCATATCCCTGTGGAGGGTACTTTCTTCTAGCATCAGAAAAGTGAAAGGAACAAAGACACAGATAAAGAAAGGCTATGTACACCTTATTAAACTTCTGAACAAAAGATGGGATATTAGTTTAATAAATAAACTAGCCAAACAATTGGTAAGCTGGGAAAGAAAATTTGCAATCAATTTTATAGTAAAAATAACAATCCTGATTCTAACTGTCTGAATAAAGGATTCAGCTTCAGTTCAACCTTCCTATGATGGAGCATTTACAATATCTCTAATTTTTTCCTACCTTTTTATAATTTAAAGTGTGAACAATTGCTTAGTTTACTACTTTCCCACTTATGCATTTCCAAACATCAATAAGAAAGTTCATTACACTTTTTTGGTGTTTTATTTTTTTCTTCTCTTTGACTACATAAAGTCTTGGGTACCAAGTTTTAATCTTCCTGATGACAGGAGAAAAACCCAGGAAGTTGCAGAAATCAGCAAGGTCTACATTTAGTAATGGGCAGCTAGAATCAAGGATCAGCCAGTATTAGAGCTATGAACAGTCAGAAGAAAAGCAAAATGTTTTGACAGTCCTTCCAACAATTATTTGTTCCCAAGAACAATATATAATTGTCATTAGTAATGCAAGATTAAAAAAAAAAACATTTGAAATTATTACCATATGTTTGTATTGCTTAAGACATTCAGCTGAAGGGATGTGAGAGTAAGAAATTTCATGATAGAAGAGATCAAGGTTAAAAACAACAATCTCAAATTGTTACTGCAAGGCAAGGCAAATAGTTCTATAAGAGGCCTTTTATGTAGCAAAAGCTACAGCATAACTTTTGGAGTTATTTCCAAACCCCCTAATAATAGAATCTATTCTGGGAAACGTTTGCAAGAGTGCAGTTGACCACCTTCCAAGTCACTACCCAACTGCGTATTCCTCTACATAAATCTGGCTAATTTTTGAAAGTGAACTTTTTTTTGCAGGATTTTTTGCTGGATACTTCCATGCATTATGCATTCCTTCTGTGAGTCCATACATAGGTCATCAATAGTTCTTGAATATCTTTGCCATTCCTTGTTTCTTTAAAGTAGAAGTAAATTTATCTTAAGTTTTAATTGCTAAACTATGTCCCCTCTATGCATGTCACAATTGCTCTCCCATCATATATCCCATGATATATACCGTATATCTCCTGGAGCCTAAGACAAGAATTCACAAATCGCAAGTCTCCATAAATTTGCAACATTCTCAAGGACACTAATAACAGATGGATTTATAACTCTCTCCTTCAAAGAGGGATACAGGTTCAAACTGTTAGAAAAACAATCAACTTGATTAATTATCATAGTTCTCAGTATCCTGCATTACAAAATTATACAAAATTTCCTGGCACAGAGGAAGAGATTCCTTCCTGAATCCATAGCTGTACGTATTCCTTACAACTTGTAACACAATTATTTGTCAATGGTCCAGTTTGCATGTAACTGTACATGTTTATCTTCAACCATTGTAACTTTATATAAGAGCTTGTTAAGACACTTTCTGGTGTTCTTCATTCTTTTTAGCAGGATACCAGTGACTCATTGCAATATGCTAACTTCAATAAAACTATTGTTGGATCCTCTTTAATTGTTAGTGTGTTTTTCCACTGCCTCTGGCAAACCAAATTTGGCCTCATTCTATTCTGTTTTTTGGGAAATTAATCTAACAGATTGAAAGAATCCTGACCCCCTTTAAATAATTTCTTTCTAATTTTGTGTTGGCTTTGAAAGCAAAAAGAAAACTAGGCCCATACACAAAACAATATATTGTTGAGTGGCCACTGAGTCCATTGCTATATGAATTATCCCTGACAGATGAATGTTAAGTTCCTGTTGGAATCTATCCAGTGAATACTAGATAGTTGGTTCCATTCTCAACCTATTCTTACTAGAAAACCTCCATGTTAATGTCGTGCAAATTTTACAAGGTATGGTCTGACCAACAAAATAAAGGAACTACTATTTCTTGGAATTTGGAAACTACATTTCTGCTCATGCAGCCAAAATGACTTTTATATTTTCTGCATTCCTATCACATTGTTGATTTGTATACAGTTTGTAAAAACTATTATTATAAGTACCTGTTTACAAATATTATTTCCTAATGAAATGTCTCTCTTTCTATTAATTAATTTATTTATTATTTATTGATTGGTATTAGATCTTGTTCCACAAAAGGCTTTTTTTTTTAAATTTTCTGTTAAATTTCTGTTATTTTACACAATTTCTCTAACTTTATCAAACTACGGTATATAGTTTATTATAGGATACTATGTATGTCATGGTTTATATCATTTGGAAATAAGATAAACTTTCCCTTTACCTCTCCATACAAGTATCTAGTACAAATGTTGAGGAAATAGAGTCCATGATTGAATGTGATGATATCCTTTTGAATATCTCACTCCAGTTTGATACTGTATTTTGATCAGTTTGATCACTCTCTGCTTTACTGCAATACTATCTATCCCTACTTAATTAGCTCAAGATACCTCTCTCAAAGAAAAAATGGGGATTGAAAAAAATTGTGTATGAGCCTGGACTTTGATTTCAGAATTTCAGAAACAAGGAATAGAACCAACAAGAGCTGATTTTATTTCTTTGTATTTACATGCCACACCCATACCAGTGTGGTTTAGTTAATAACTGCACAGCTATTTAAAATTTGCAACTCAACCCTCAAAAGCTGCTCTTTTGCTCTGCAGCTTCAACCTCAATATTTTCTTGATGGAAAACACTTCCTTTCTTCAACAGCACATGAGTACTAGCTAATGCCAAGAGATGATTATATCTGAAGAATGCTGTAAAACTTCTTTCTTATAAAAACATCAAGAAAATAACAGAATTAAGGCAAAACTTTGAAGAAAACTTTTGAATTTTCACATAGAAGATCTATAGCTTAGTGGCTATGTAATCATGGTTCCATTTTAATCCTCAGCACTTGCAATTAAATTATTCAAATAGCTCTTTGAGTCCCTAGGAAACCATTCTGCTACCAGAATAAAGACTAGTAGCCTAGATAAATGATACACATCTTACAAGGCTTCTTTGCATATGTATTCAATAAAGAATTCTCACATATGGATTCTCATGTAAATGACATCAGCCAACAGGCTTCCAGTGATTTTACGGTTTGCAGAAATGCATGTGTTTCAAACAACCAAATCTAAAGAGGAAAAGAGGCAGTTGACCCTGGAGACTGAATAGCAATAGCACCTAGATTTATATGCAGCTTCACAGTGCTTTACAGCCCTATCTAAGCAGTTTATAGTCAGCATGTTGCACCCAACAACCTTGAGCTGGTGAAAATAGAACTGCTGAAATACAGGCAGCTGGCAGCCAGCAGAATTAGCCTGCAGTACAATGGCTAGTGGACTAAATATGCCCAAAGGATTGTTGAGAAGGGGGAGAGGAAAGAAGAGAAATCAAGGCAAGGCTGAGTGTCAAAAAGTATCCAGAAAGAATGATGGTGATTGGAAAAGGAGTGTGGCACCTTGCAATTTTGTGTTGCAAGGTAGCAGCATCCTGTTCTAAATCTACCGGTATCCTGTTCTGAAGAAATCCATCTCATATATTATTATAAAAACAGGAGGTTAGACTTTATATTATTTTGCTTGAATTCAGCACATCTTCTCCTATGCTACGCTAAAGGAACATCTCTCCTTGTATATTAATTAAAAAAACAGTTTCAAAAAAATTCAGACTGGTCAAGTTTTGAACTGTGAGTTTCCCCCTGTAGTAGAATGGAAGCAACAGAATTTCATTTTTTAATGGGTGCCAGTGTACTCATAGAAAAAAAAAAGTCAATAAAATGATCTCATCTCATTCCACCCCAAAACTATTCCACCCTCCCCTATCCACAAGCCTAAAACTAATGATGCTATCCCCTGGGTCCCTCTTTCTTTCTTTCTCTCCTCCCTCTCTCTCACACACAACCAGACTCCTTATGACTGTGAAATCACTGGACAAAAGGCATTTTAAAAAATTATAGCCAATACTAATGACCAGTCCCATCAATTAATGCAAACTTCTTCATGGAAGAGATTTATCTTACCAGCAGAAGTTAAAACAAAATTCAAAAACCTTCCTTTGCCCAGTCTGTTTCCAAGGCTGATGGGAATCTTGTGGGTCTTCCCTTATGTGAGTCTTTTCTAAACGTTGGTGGGTTCAGATGGGGCAGGCAGCTACATGCTGGTGGAGCTGTGGGGTGCAAAGGATGAGGCACTATTATATACGTTAGCAGCTTTGGTATTTCTCTTCTTCGGTTTGGGGAAGAGTTTATCTATTTTGTTTTGTTCTGTTTTCACATATAGGGAACTTATCATGGCATTCAATCACGAAGCCCCGACCACAGCTTTTCAGCTTGCTCTGCAAAGGCAACTTCCTCTCCTCCTTCTCCCCACAGTCTGAGAGAGACTGAAAGTTCATTTTTTTTCCGGGCTTCGGAAAAGGAGGCATTCGCGAAGTCGGCAAACAAAATCGGCAACATTCTCCCGCCAAACCCAAGCCCACCATCCATACACGCGCGCAACGCCACCAAAGGAGCAACTTGCGTATAGGGGGGGAGGGGGGAGAGAGAGAGAGACAGTTGAAGACCTTGGTGGGAAGAACCGATCCACAAGGGGCGACCGAAAGGTGCCGGCTATAAAAGGGGGAGCCTTGCCGAAGTGAATTCGGAGCGCGAAGCAGGAAGGAAGAAGGGGACGAAGGAACAGAGGCGACTCCACTAGGCCCCCTCCCCAACCCCCCAACCTTCCTCCCCGCGAGCCTTCAAAGGGCGCGCCAAGCGAAGGGTGGCTTCGCCTGGCGCCTCGGCCGCGCTTTTTTCTCTTCTGGCTTCGGCTGCTGAGGGCCGGGAGAAGGCTGCCGACGAAGAGCCGGGGCTTACCCACTCCGCAGCTGAACCCGCTGCCTGACCGCTTCTCACCTACCGCTGCTACACGGGCGGCGGCTGAGGAGCTTTGGGCGAAGCTGAGGCGAAGGCGGCAGGCACGAAGGCAGTGGCCTCCGCCCGTTGCCTGACAGGCCGCGCCTCAACGGCTACGCCTCTCTTGCATGTCCCCGGAGGGAGAACGGGCGGGCTGCTCTGAAAGCGACGCGGCCTGTGATGTTTTGTTTTGTTTTTCCCCTCGTTAAAAAAACAGAGGTGATACTTTCTGGAACCCCGCCCGAAAGGATGGAAACTGCCCTGGGCGAATTTGTTTTTATCATTTTTGCGAAACACCCTATTCTATAAATGAATCGAGATTTTAAAACTTGTTTCCAAATAAAGGTAGTCTTCGACTTAACAACATTTGGTTTAGTGATGGTTCGAAGTTACAATGGAACTGGACAAGGGGATTTGTGACCGTTTTTCACACATCCCCATGGTCATGATTTATATTTGGATGCTTGACAACTGGTTCATTTTTATGACGGTTGTAGCATCTGGGGTTGTGTGCATAGTTCCCTCTAAGCTGAGCAGTGAGTAATCGCTCACTTAAAAATCATCATCAACTCAGAGTTTTCCAAACCTGCCCAGAAGCCGAGAGGGAAAGAGTGAGAGGGAAGGAGAGAGAGAGGAAGAGAGAGAAACAGATAGAAAAAAAGAGAGGAAGGAAAAGAGAAAGAAAAAGAATGGGAGTAAGGAAGAGAGAAAGAAAATCAAAATCTAGTTTGAAACTAGCTCAACTATTTAAGTGGTATTTTGATATTGATAGAGTTGCCCTATTATGAGCTCACTGTTATAGACACACAGTACAGTATTTTATTTTGAAATTCTCTGAGGCAAAACAGTGTGGGGTTTTTTTTAATTTGTTTATTATTTCTGTGCCGCCCAGTCCCGAAGGGGCTGCCGCTCAGACACTATACTTTTCCGCCCACCCACCCAAAAAATTAGAGGGAACACTGGTTGTGTGACCCATCTTTTGTGACCTACTGACAAGCATAGTCAATGGGGAAGCCGGATTCGCTTAACAACCAAGTTACTAATTTAATAACAGCAGTAATTCACTTAACAAATGTGGCAAGGAAAGTTGTAAAATGGGAGAAAGCCCACTTAAGAAATTTCTCACTTAGCAACATAAATGCTGGGCTCACGTCATAAAAATACAAATGCAATAAATAAATAAGTAAGTAAGTCAAGGACTACCTTTATAAAGAAACAGTGCAAAATAGACTGCTGGTAGGTGCTCTGCTTTCTCAGTTATGCAATAAGCATACAGAGGGGGGTAGGAAAAATGAACCCCCTCAGAAAAGCTTAGTTTAGCTCAATAAAGCTTGGCAATAAGCATATCAGAGAACGCCTAGTGACCCAAAGATCAGGGTTTGCAATTCCACCAGGAAGTCTTTCCAAATGAGCAGAACTTTGTGGATCGCCCTCCCCTCCAAGTACTTTGAGCCAGTAATTTGCTATAAGCAATGCAGAAAACAATGAAGAATTCAAAGTATGTTTTCCTACTGAACACTTACTCTTGTGTGTACACGCTTTTAAGTCCTTATTGATTCCTGGAGACTGTCTGGACAAGTCCTTGTAGTTTGCTTGGTGAGGTTTCTTCAGAAGGACATAAAAAATTGAAGGGTGAGTACTGAGATGACTGTTAACTTGTGTCTTTTAAAAATATCGCTCTGAGTTGCTTTGCATTATATCTAACGCACATCTTTGCATTGTACCTAACCCAAGTACACATAGTCAATCACTAATCCTAATCCTTGTGAAATAGGCTACATTCAGAAATGAGGGTTAGGAAAGTCATTCACTCTACAGGTAGTCCTGCAGATAGAAGTGATAGATAATATGCATAAATGCAACTACAGGTAGTCCTTGACTTGTAACCTTTCGTGTAAGGACCGTTCAAAGTTATAACAGCACTGAAAAAATTCACAACAGTTTTTTTACACTTACAATCATTGCAGCATCCCCATGGTCATGTGATCAAAACGCAGGTGCTTGGCAACTGATTCATATTTATGGCTCTTGCATCATCCCAGGCAGGGGTGAAATTCAAAATTTTTCCCTACCAGTTCTGTGGGCATGGCTTGATGGGTGTGCAGGGGAAGGATACTGGAAAATCTGCATTCCCACCCTATTCCAGGGGAAGGATACTGCAAAATCCCCATTCCTTCTTCACTCCTGGGGAAGGTTATTGCTAAATCTCCATTCCCACTCTACTCCAGGGCCAGCCAGAGGTGGTATTTGTTGGTTCTTCAAACTGCTCAAAAATTTTGCTGCCAGTTCTACAGAACCTGTCAGAACCTGATTAATTTCACATTTGGTTCCAGAGTTACATGATCATCTTTTGCAACCTTCCAATAAGCAAAGTCAATGGGGAAACCAGTTTCACTTAACAACCATGTTACTAACTTAACAACTACAGTGATTCATTTAACAAATGTGGCAAGAAAATAATAAATAGGGCAAAACTCACTTAGCCACAGAGTTAGCCGTTCCAGGGGAATGAGGGATCGCTGCTTAATAACGATCCCTTGTTCTGACTCCGTGAGCTCAACCCCGGGCACTGGTGATGAGTGTAATTCTGGCCCTGGGCTCAGGTTGCTGCTACTCAATGCCAGGTCGGTGGTAAATAAAGCTCTCCTCATCCGGGATTTGATCCTGGATGAGGAGGCCGACCTGGCATGTGTAACTGAAACCTGGCTGGGCCCGGAGGGAGGAGTTCTTCTCTCTGAAATATGCCCAGCCGGGTTTCAGATATGGCATCAACCTCGACCCCAGGGAAGGGAGGGAGGAGTGGCTATTATAGCCAAACTACGTAGACTCGTTGCTCCAGAGATTGCGGGTTGCGAGTCCCTCTTGGTGAAGTTGGATTTAGGGGTTCAGGTGGGCTTGTTTCTCACGTACCTGCCTCCCAGCTGCGTGTCAAAAGCCCTGCCTGTGCTACTCGAGGAGGTAGCTGGATTGGCGGTAGGGTTCCCCAGACTTATTGTCTTGGGGGACTTTAACCTGCCGTCACTTGGCGAAACCTCTGGACTGGCACAGGAGTTCATAGCCACCATGACAGCCATGGACCTGACTCAAGTAATACAGGGTCTGACTCACGAGGGGGGACACGCACCTGACATGGTATTCCTCTCTGAGCAATTGAGTAATGGTCTGAGACTAAGGGGCTTAGAAGCATTGCCTTTGTCATGGTCGGACCATTTTCTACTATGGCTTGACTTCCTGGCTCCAATCCTTCCCCGCAGGGAGGCGGAACCGATTAGGTTGTTCCACCACAGACGCCTGATGGACCCAGAGGCTTTCAGAAGGCGCTTGGGGTTATTCCAGATGCACTCTTCCACAGTTCGGCAGAGTCTCTTGCTGAGGCCTGGAACAAGCCCTTGCAGAGTAGTGCCGAGGACTTTAACATGTTTTTCGCTGATAAAATTGCTCAGATCCGGGCGGACCTCGACTCCAATTGGATAACAGAGTCGACTGACAATGAGTCAGTCGAGGTGACTGGGGCCCGTACTTGTCCATCTGTCTGAGAAGAGTTTGATCTGGTGACACCTGATGAAGTGGACAAGGCCATTGGAGCTGTGAGTTCCGCCACCTGCTTGCTGGATCCGTGTCCCTCCTGGCTGGTCTCGGCCAGCAGGGAGGTGACACGGAGCTGGGTTCAGGAGATTGTCAATGCTTCTTTGGGGAGGGGGTCCTTCCTGGATCCCTACAAGGAGGCACTTGTGCGCCCCCTCCTCAAGAAGCCTTCCCTGGGCCCAGCCATACTCAACAACTATCGCCCAGTCTCCAACCTTCCCTTTATGGGGAAGGTTGTTGAGAAAGTGATGGTGCTCCAGCTCCAGTGGTCCTTGGAAGAAGCCGATTATCTAGGCCCTCAGCAGTCAGGATTCAGGCCCGGCTACAGCACGGAAACTGCTTTGGTCGCATTGATGGATGATCTCTGGCGGGCCCAGGACAGGGGTTTATCCTCTGTCCTGATGCTTCTTGACCTCTCAGTAGCTTTCGATACCATCGACCATGGTATCCTTCTGCGCCGGCTGGAGGGGTTGGGAGTGGGAGGCACTGTTCTTCAGTGGTTCTCCTCCTACCTCTCCGGTCTGTCGCAGTCAGTGTTAGTGGCGGGTCAGAGGTTGACCTCTAAGTTGCTCCCTTGTGGGGTGCCTCAGGGGTCGGTTCTCTCCCCCTGCTATTTAATATCTACATGAAACTGCTGGATGAGATCATCCAAGGGCATTGGGTGAGGTATCATCAGTATGCAGATGATACTCAGCTTTACATCTCCACCCCATGTCCAGTCAGCGAAGCAGTGGAAGTGATGTGCCAGTGCCTGGAGGCTGTTGGGGTCTGGATGGGTGTCAACAGACCCAAACTCAACCCTGATAAGACGGAGTGGCTGTGGATTTTGCCTCCCAAGGACACTTCCATCTGTCCGTCCATTACCCTGGGGGGGATCACTGACCCCCTCAGAGAGGGTCCGCAACTTGGACATCTTCCTCGATCCACAGCTCACATTAGAGAAACATATTTCAGCTGTGGCGAGGGGGGCATTTGCCCAGGTTCGCCTGCTGCACCAGCTGCGGCCCTATTTGGACCGGGAGTCACTGGTCACAGTCACTCGTGCCCTCATCACCTCAAGGCTCGACTACTGTAACGCTGTCTACATGGGGCTACCTCTGAAAAGTGTTCGGAAACTTCAGATCGTGCAGAATGCAGCTGCGAGAGCAATCATGGGCTTCCCTAAATATGCCCATGTCACACCAACACTCCGCAGTCTGCATTGGTTGCCGATCAGTTTCCAGTCACAATTCAAAGTATTGGTTATGACCTATAAAGCCCTTCATGGCATCGGACCAGAATATTTTCGGGACCGCCTTCTGCCGCACGAATCCCAGCGACCAGTTAGGTCCCACTGAGTTGGCCTTCTCCGGGTCCCGTCGACTAAACAATGTCGCTTGGCGGGACCCAGGGGAAGAGCCTTCTCTGTGGCAGCCCCGAATTTCTGGAACCCACTCCCACCAGAGATCAGAATTGCCCCCACCCTCCTCGCCTTTCGTAAGCTCCTTAAAACCCACCTCTGTCGTCAGGCATGGGGGAACTGAGATAACTTCCCCAGGCCTATACTGTTTATGTATAGTATGTTGTGTGAATGTTTTTTAAATAATGGGTTTTTAGTTTTAATTTTTAGATTTGTATTGTATATTGTTTTTCTATTACTGCTGTGAGCCGCCCCGAGTCTATGGAGAGGGGCGGCATACAAATTTAATAAATAATAATAATAATAATAATAATAATAATAAATGATTCACTTAGCAACAGAAATTTGGGGCTCAATTGTGGTACCTATGTTTTTCCCAAAATACCCTATCTTATATTTGAACCCTGAAATATGTTATTGGCCTTATTGCCATGCACTCAAAAGCCTGAGTGGGTTCATTATCAGGGGATGTCTTATTTTGAGGGAAACAGGTAGTAAGTCAAGGACCACCATGTACTCCTCTAGCCACATAGAAATGTGAAGCTTCCCTAGCAGATTAGTCTGCTGGATTCATGGAAAATGCATCTGCGAATGGCTATTAACCTATGAACAAAATTGACACCAGACAAAGGACATTTAATCTTATTTAAGATACTTGTGAATTTTTGAGGAACATTGAGTGACACTGCTGAAACTGAGTGGCACCGATTTTGATCTGATCAAGCAAGATACTTCTCCCTGCCACCCACAGTTACATGCTATTTGTCTGCCACCATGCTGAATTTTGAATCTGGCCATTTTTATATTTCCTCAGAGCTTCACTATTTGTCATTGCCAGAATCAGTGACAGATCTCTGATTATTTGGTATAATTATTGCCCAGGTTAGTAAAATTGACAGGTGTATCCAGTGTCCTTTGGAAATGTTAATTTATTATAACTGCTATACAGGAGGTGCTTGATTTATAGCCATATTTGAAACCTGCAGTTTCATTCATAAGTCATGACAGTCATAAACAGGGGTTGGTTCCAACTTACCTTGCTGCTGGTTCGCTTTCTCCCATGCCATGTGGGTGCGCCTTGTGGGCACACACATACCCAGTGCAAAAAATCCTATTTTTTTTAATGTATTCATAGTGCCAGAAACTCGGTTTCTGCGCATGCGTAGAATAAACGCTCTCAAAAACATTTCTTTTTAAAAAAACCAATCTATTTCTGTAGTGTCATTGTGAAATCACCAGTGGGTCGCTACCGGTTGAGGCAAACTGATCTGAACCAGGAGGGACCCATCTCTGGTCATAAAACAGGTCATCACATTACTGTACATGGTTTTATAACCCTTTTGCAGCAGGAATTAAATAAATCATCAGTTGTTAAGTGAATCTGTGGTTGTTAAGCAAACGCAAACCCATTGCTTGCTCTGCCCTCCCCCCCAGGAAATGGAAATAAATGCTGGTTTCCAGAAAGAACACCATAAATTGTGATCATGTGACCGCAGAATGCTGCACACTGCTGTAAATATGAGCCAGTTGCGAAGTGGCCAAAAGGACTGGATTTTGGAACCTTAGATCAGGATCATATGTCCCTTTTTAGGACCCAGTGTAACTTTGAACACGTTAAGTGTAACTTTGAACACATTAAGTGACCAATTGTAAGTTGAGAACTACCTGTAATTCCCAGGCAGCCTTGTATTCAGTTGGAGAATACTATTCTAAAAAATTTATAGTTGTAGACAATACCATTGCTGCAAAACTTGTAAAAGTGATTCCTTCTCCCCTCAAATGATTCAGGCTTACTTCAGATAAATTATTATCCATTTCTATCAAGCCACTGTAGCTCAGAGACTAGTTAAATTTTAACCCTGACAATATATGCAAAAAATAGAAACCAATACTCCTTGAGCAAACAGTTAATTTGGACTGAAGCCAGTTTCTTCAATAGTAGTCTGATAAATACTATGAAACTATTACATACAAATACATTGTTAAAATATGTGAATTAGCTGCAGACTTTAGATTAAGATACATTTTAATGCAATTTCATATTTGAGCAAAAAGCCTGCCTTTTGCCTTACATGAATTTTGTCTGCAAAATCAAAATGAGTTTTCGGGACTAGTACAATATGTATTGTAAAATTCATTTAACCTAGTTTTACTCACGTGGGGAATTAAAATACCAGTTTTCCTCACAAAAAGCCTTACATAAAGACCAAATAGTTCAAAACAATATGTGAAGCATATAGCAACAATGCCAAGGAATTCTTTATTCCTTATTCCAAGCAATTCAAAATACCGTATATACTCGAGTATAAGCCGACCCGAGTATAAGCCGAGGCACCAGTTTCTGCCACAAAAACCTGCGAAAACTTATTGACCCGAGTATAAGCCGAGGTTAGAAAATGCAGTGGCTACTGGTAACTTATAAAAATGGAAACCAATAAAATTACATTAATTGAGACATCCGTAGATTAAATGTTTTAGAATATTTATTTTAAAGAAAACCAAAATTAGCTCTGTAAATTTAAAAGAGGGTAAACGAAAGCAATCTGGTAATAACAATAAATTAAAAAGTAAAAAAAGTAGCTCAATCAGCTACCAAGCTAAAACCTATTTCTAAACCTAACCCAGGGATCTTTAAACTTGACAGTTTTAAGACTAGTGGACTTCAACTCCCAGAATTCCTGCACCAGCCATGCTACCTCAGGAGTGGGAGTTGAAGTCCACAAGCCTTAATCTTTCCAGGTTTGAAGACTTGCATTTCTAACTCTAACCCAGGGGTCTTTAAACTTGACAGTTTTAAAAATAGTGGACTTCAACTCACAGAATTCCTGCACTAGCCATGCTACTTCAGGAGTAGGAGTTGAAGTCCACAAGCCCTAATTTTCCAGGTTTGAAGACTCTTGCATTTCTAACCCTAACCCAGGGCTCTTTAAACTTGAGTTTTTAGAAGCCTGGAGAGAGTTCATGCTGTCCCCCCCCCCTTTAGCTTGCTGGCTGGCTCGTTGGCTTGATCTCCCACCCCTGATCCTCCCTCCTCCTCGTCTCCCTTTATTGCCCCATGTGTTGTGCAGGGAAGCAGATTTGCTAAAGAGATCCACTTGGGACGGCAGCAGGGAAAGGAGGTGGTGGAGAGCCAGAATAACCCACAGCCGCCGGGGAGGAGGAGGAAAGAGCTGCCCTCCTCCTCCTTCTCCTCCTTCCCCTGCTGCCGTACCAAGTGGATCTCTTTAACAAATCTGCTTCTCTCTCCGGCTGGAGGCTTCTAAAGCCTGGAGAGAGTTCATGCCATCCCCGTCCTCCCCGTTTAGCTTGCTGGCGGGGTGCCCTCTTGTGGTGATTCAGCGCCCTCTTGTGGTGACTCAAGTATAAGCCGAGGTCGGGTTTTTCAGCCCATTTTGGGGGCTGAAAAACTCGGCTTATACTCGAGTATATATGGTACTGACCAAACAGCTAAAATATACATTATTAGGTAAAATATCCTAACAGATTGAGTTTGATGAGCTTTCTTTTGAGAGGAGCTTCTAAATTATGAGTGCCACTGAAAAGGTAGCTAATTTCAAAAAGCAAAAAAACCCCACAAAGTTCTCTGCGATGTGATAGTGTTCAACAGATACATCAGATTTTTTTTTTAGTCTTTTTGTACCTGAAGTGGTCCCCAATTAATTAGAAAGTCTACTCCTTGATTTGGTTGAATATTTGAGCTGATTTTCAGTAGTGCAAGAAAAATGTTTTTCCAACATATTTTTCATTAAATTCATACATCCCAAAAACCTCACAGAAAACTGATACAATCATTCCCTCCAATTACTTGCCTATTCAACACTGGAAATTAGCTTTTTATAAGGTTTCTGAGCAAAATCAACAATGTCTTCTCATACTGAATGCTAATGTCCAACTCAAGGTTGACTCATCCTTCCATCCTTCCGAAGTGAGTAAAATGAGGACCCAGATTGTGGGGGCAATATGTGGCTCTGGTGCCCAAACGTTTGGGAGCCACAGTACAAATATCAAATTAATTAATAAATGCTTGGAAGAGAATGGAAAATTACTAAAAATATTTGCAGATGCAGAAGCATCTCCACTAAGGGCTGAAATCCTATGCTTTGCAATCACAATTGTCTTGTATACAGTAATACCTCATCTTACAAACTTAATTGGTTCCAGAAGGAGGTTCGTAAGGCGAAAGGTTTGTAAGACAAAACAATGTTTCCCATAGGAAACAATGTAAAAGCGATTAATGCGTGCAAGGGGGAAAACATTGCAAAATGGCGCTTCGCTGGGCGTCGCCACCTGGCTGTCACCTTTTAAAACAGCCGGGGGGCTTCTCGGCGTTCTCCCGAACCCGAACCTGAACTTTTCGGGTTCAGGAGGCCACCGAGAAGTGCCGCCGCCCGTCTGTCACCTTCTGAAACAGCCGGGGGGCTTCTCGGCGTTCTCCCGAACGCCGAACCCAGAAGTTCAGCAAAAGTTCAGGTGCGGGTTCAGGTTCCGGAGGCCGCCGAGAAGCGCCCAGCTGTTTCAGAAGGTTACAGCCTGGCGGCGTCACCCTGCAGACCACCGTTTTTGCGATCGACAGTGGCGTTTTCCACCGATCTGGAGGCTGAAACGGAGGTGGGGAATCCCAATAGGGAATTCCATGGGCGGAGCTTTGACGTCACAAAGACGTTCTTCCTGGAGGCCATGTTTCGGAAAAATCAAAATTCAGTCAAAATGATTGCTTTGCATAAGACTTGATCTTTTCATGCTGTTAGCTTTGCTTTTTAACCTAGAACATGTACCATCATCCTATTAGTATTAGAAGTTTTATTGTTATAAATGCAATAGATGTTTGCTCTCAGCTATTGTATAAGAATTTTACATTCTTTTTTAAAAAAATATAATTTTGATTTATTGAAAGGGGGGCGGGGAACAAGGAGTACAGAAAAATAAGAAGGGTAAAGGGGATAATAGAGTGCACATATCCAATTAGCATCTGTAGTATATATAGCTTAATGTATATCAGTTCGTGGTAATAGACTAAACATAGTCCTATTACATTCAGGGTTTACAGTTGGGATTCTATCCAAATAGAATCAATAGCATATATTACTTAGTGTTTGTCAATTCAAAGTAGTGAACTATACATAGTCATATTACATTCAAAGTTTAAACTTCATATATTTTTATTTAATACATGTATTGATTTGAAAGTGCAGTTAGTAAGGTACTATAGTAATTAGTAGATATGTGAGGAGATGAGATTTGGGAGGGGGAGAGAAGGATAGGGGACGGGGGGTATTACCTTCAGGTTAGCAGGCATTAGTGTTTGACGACTTGTTGTTTTGTGGTGTGGGTGTTATATGTATGAGATGAAGGTGAGTTGGAGTTAAGTTGTTAGTATTCATGAATGAGTATCAGCAGGATTAAACCCAGACAGTGTATAAAGATCAATATTTTTGGTTGTATGTTCGTGTTATTGGCTTTCTTTTTTGATGTTTAGTTTAGTTTTGTTGTCACGTATTGAGTGAAAAGTGAGTAATTTGGTCGTTTTTTATTTTATTGTTGATTTTGGATAACCATCGGAACCACTTCTCCCAGGCCTTATAAAATTCTGAATCATTTTTGTTTTGTAGTTCCATCGTCATTTTCGACAGTTCTGCACATTCCATAATTTTGGCAATGATGATTAGGGTCGTCGGGATAGTATCCTGTTTCCAGTGTTGACCGTATGTTATTCTAGCTGCGGTCAATATTTGTATAATAAGGTATCTATCTTCTTTTGTAATTTTTTGTCGGAAAATGCCTAAAAGGAATAGTTCAGGTTTAATTATAATCGTTATCGATATGACTTGGTCTATTATTATTTTGATATCTGCCCAGAATTTTGTGGCATATGTACATGTCCACCACATATAGTAGTAGGTTCCTCGTTTCTTTTTACACTTCCAACATAGAGGAGATAAGTTGGGGTACATATTTGAAAGTCTAGCCGGTGGCAAGTGCCATCTGCAGATCATTTTAAATAAATTTTCTTTGTAGGATGTTGCGAGCGTTAGTTTGTAGTTGGTTGTGTATATTTTTTCCCATTCTGGGAGGTTTATTATGTATCCAAAGTTTTGAACACATGCAATCATGCATCCTTTAACTTGTTCCTCTATGATATCTTGTCTTAATAGGTAGCTGTATAGTTTGGATATCATTTTTTGGTTGGATCCGAATAGTATTTCATCGAGAGGACTATTGTGTTGAAAGCCAAGGGTATTATTATGTTGTTTATATTTAGTGTTTATCTGCATGTATGTGAGCCAGTTTAGAATTATTCCATTTTCTTCTAATTGCTGTTTGGTGAGGATATTATTCATTGAAGTCAAGTAGTTTGGAGTAAGTTATAATTTTGGATGAGGAAAGGGCAGTCGGGTGGATGAGGGATTCGTTGGGAGATATCCATTTCGGAATCACTATGTAGTAATTTTTTTTATTTGGTGCCATGTTGATATTAAAGCATTTCTTGTGTGGTGTTTTTTAAAGTAATTTGGAATTTTGCTCCATTCCATTGTTAAAAATGAGTGCCACCCTGACTGTAAATAGAATCCTTCTAAAGTAAGCAATCGTATGTTTTGAAGAGTTATCCAGTCTTTAATTTTAGTCAAAATAGAGGCTTGATAATATAAATTAAAATTTTGGAGGCCAAAGCCTCCTCCAGATCTATGATCTTGTAAATTTTTAAATTTTATTCTTGCCTTTTTTTTTAACCAGATAAATTTTCGGATTATCATGTTCAGAGAATGATTTATTCAATTTAATTGGGGCTACTTGGAATAGGTATATTTATCTGGGGAGTATGTTCAATTTAATTGCAGCTATCTTGCCCATCAAAGATAATTTTAGCTTTGTCCATCTTTTTGTATATCTTGTGTTAGTTTGTCGAAGTTGTCTTTTTTTAGACTACTACAATTCTCTGAACTATTTTTAAGTTAAGAGCTTGTTCGAGTAAGGAGTTTTGTTCTTTTGTCATATTTTTAGTTATAATTTTGGTTTTGTCTACATTGATTTTAAGGCCAGTTATTTCTATGAATTTATGGAGTTCTTCCAGTAAATTGTGAGCTGATTTAAGTGGGTCCTGGATTATGAATACGATATCGTCTGTGAACGCTTGTAATTTAAAATGTTCCTTTTCTGTTTTGATTCCATTTAATTGTGTGTTGTTTCTTATATTTTTTAAGAGTGTTTCTATTGCGAGTATAAAAATTAGGGGTGGTAGAGGGCATCTCTGGCGTACACCTCTATTGCTATTTCTTCTGTGGCACATTTATTAAAAAGTATTTTGGCTACTTGTGAGTAAATAGATTTGATTAAATTAAGAAAATTATCTCTGAATTTTTTTTATAGTACGCTAAAGTGTTGAGGATAGTCCGTGTGTTATTGCTAATATTTCTTGCCGGTAAGAAACCATTTTGGTCTGGGTGGATAATGTTGTTCAAAATCTTTTTAAAGCATTCTGCGATTATTGTGGAAAATATTTTGTAGTCAGTATTTAATAAAGAAATGGGTCTGTAGTTTTCCAGATATTTTCTGTCTTTATTTTCTTTCGGGATATTAGTTATACAGTGATCCCCCGGTTATTGCGTCCCCGACCATTGCGAACAGGGTAATTCGCGATTTTTCAACCCGGAAGTCAAAACACCATCTACACATGCGTGCCCTTTTTTCTATGGGCACGCATGCGTAGATGGCACCCGGCAGATCAGCTGCTGGGCGGCTTCCCTGGGTCTTCCCCCTCTTGCTGGCGGGAGGGCGAGCAACGGGCATCAGCAAGGAGTTTCCCCACCGCCCACGCAAACTCCTCGCTTTCGCCCGCCCACACCGTTCATTCTCGCCGCTTTGGAGCTGAGTCCTGAAGCGAATTCGCTTCAGGACTCAGCTCCAAAGCGGCGAGAGGGAGCGTGGACAAGCCGTTCGCTGGCGCTAGCTCTCGCCTGCCTGCCCGCTAGCGAGGAGCCGCCTGCCTGCCCGCTAGCGAGGAGTCGAAGATTGGGGGCAGCGCGGCTGTTTTAAAACGTCCCCGCCTACATGGGGGGCTCGCTAACACACCCCCAAACCCGGGTTGGGGGTTCGGGGGTGTGCTAGCGAGTCCCCCATGTCGGCGGGGACGTTTTAAAACACCCGCGCGACTTTCCAATGAGTCCCGAAGACAACGCGTTTGTCTTCGGGACTCATTGGAAAGTCGCGCGGGTGTTTTAAAACGTCCCCGCCGACATGGGGGGCTCGCTAGCACACCCCCAAACCCGGGTTGGGGGTTCGGGGGTGTGCTAGCGAGTCCCCCATGTCGGCGGGGACGTTTTAAAACACCCGCGTGACTTTCCAATGAGTCCCGAAGACAACTCGCTAGTTTGGGGGACTCGCTAGCACACCCCCAAACCCGGGTTGGGGGTTCGGGGGTGTGCTAGCGAGTCCCCCATGTCGGCAGGGACGTTTTAAAACACGCGCCGCCCCCAATCTTCGGCTCCTCGCTAGCGCTGCGGAAGTAAAAACACCATCTGCACATGCGCAGATGGTGTTTTTACTTCCGCAGCGCTACTTCGCGAAATCCTGCTCGTTGCGGGGGGTCCTGGAACGGAACCCTCGCAACGAGCGGGGGATCACTGTATAGGCTTCTGACCATGTTTTGGTGAGTTTGCCTTGTGTTAGGGCTTCGTTGTAGATGCTTAACATAATTGGTTCTAACAGCTCTTGGTGATGTTTATAAAATTCTTCCGGTTGTGACGTCACGCTGGTGCCTCGCTTCTCTCGACAGCTCTGAGGAAGCTTTGGCGTTTTGGAAGATTTTGGCCGCCTATGCGGGTAATCGTGGACCCGTAGAGCCCACAATTCGACAGGGGAATCTCCAGTGCACCTGGGGGTGCCTGCCAGGCCCCTCGGATAGCGGGGTAATCCTCTTTGCCGACTTTCAAAGAGATCGGCCTACCACACCGATCCGGAAGTGCGACGTTCCTGACTCTTACATGGAAGCCACGAAGACGACTTGAGCGTTAATGACTTGGAAAGTAAGAGCGAGGCTGTGAGTGTTTGATGTCTGAAGAAGGCATTTGGAATGGACTTGAAAGTAGCCCCTTTGTAGATTGAAAGCTGTGGGAAGCCATGGAAACTTCGAGAATGTGCCAGTAAAACTAAACAGCAGCGTCTTAAGCCCCACGCTGACGGAACGCAGTGACTCAGCAGCAATTTGCCAGGGCGGTTGGAGGTGGTAAAGATTGCAAGGGTTGTTATTTACTGGGCGCAGATCAAAGAACGGAAGAAATCTGGATTAGCAACAAAGGGTGGAAGGTACCCAGAAAGTGCAGAAGGAAAGCGTAAGGTGTTGTTTTTGTTTTGGCAAGTAAAACAAAAGAACGAAAAAGGAACCGAGTCAGAGGTACCCGAGATTAACAACCGGAATATATCCTACTTTTTTTTCCTTTTCTCCTTTTCTCCTATACTTTCCTTCCCTTGAAACTTACACCGTCTGCCATTTCTCCACTTTCCCTCCGCCCCCCAGCCTCCCTACATTCGGTCCCTTTCTTTTTTCTACTTTTATTTCTTTTCCTTTTGATGGTGCAGAATGAAGAGCAGTGGTCCCAGTACACTACCTTGGGGAACACCGCTTTTAACTAGGACGGGGGTGGATATGATGCTTCCTATTTTGACCACTTGTTGTCTGTTTGACAGGAATGCTGTAATCCAGATATGGAGGGATCCTGAGATGCCATAGGATTTGAATTTTAGGAGTAGTTTGTCGTGGACCACTAAATCAAAGGCTTTGCAGAAGTCAATATAAATTGCATCTGTAGATTTCCCTTGATCTAGATGAGTTGTCCATATATTTTTGCAGTGGAGGAGCTGCAGGTTGCAGGATAGTTTTTTTTCTGAAACCAAATTGTTTGTTAGAGAGCAAATTATTAGTTTCTAGATGGAGAGTAATTGATTTGTTTATAATTGATTCCATGACTTTGCATGGGACGCAGCATAGTGAAATTGGTCTGTAGTTATCGACAAGAGAGGGGTCTCCTTTTTTGAAGATGGGGATGACCATTGCTTTCGACCATAGCTTAGGAATTGTGCTGGTTCTGAAGGATTTTTCAAAAATTATGCTTAGTGGTTCAGCTATGGCAGAAGAGAGCTTTTTTAGGAAGTAAGCACATAGACTATCTGGTCAGACTGATAGAGAAGGTTTAAGGTCACGTAATGCTTTTTCAACTCGGTCTTCAATAAAGTCTACTTGGGTTAAGTCGTTGAGGGAGTTTGAGGTGTGATTGATGAAATTGGGGGATGAGCCATTGCTGTTAACAAAGACAGAGCCAAAGAAAGAGTTGAGGAGATTGACTTTGGATGAATCATCATGGTATTCTTTGTTGTTGGGTCCTTTGAGAGGTGGGATAGGTCTAGAGTCTTTGAGTTTATTGTTGACAAAGTTGTAGAATGCTCTATTAGATTTGGTGCATAGGAGGTTTTCCTCTTGTTTGCTGTAGTAGTTAAGGCATTCTGTTTTTATTTGATTGCAAATGCTTTTATATCAGCTTTTGAAGTTGGGAACTTGTCCTTTTTTGTTTTTCCCCAGAGATATTTTTTTTCTTGTTTGTAATTTTCTTATTGAGATGGGGAGGTTATTTTTTTTTGTTTATGGTACATGTTAGAGGTACAGTGGTACCTCAAGATACGAACCCCTCGTCTTACGAACAACTCGTGATACGAACCCGGGGTTCAGAAAAATTTTGCCTCGTCTTACGAACTTTTTTCGAGTTACGAACGTGCATTCGGAGACAGCTGGGAAGCCGCGCGGCTGTTTTAAAAGGTAACAGCCGGGCGGCGGGGCTTCCCAGAAGCCTCCCGAATGCCGGTTCGTAACTCGAACAAAGTTCGTAAGAAGAGGCAAAATTTGGCTGAACCCCGGGTTCGGTTCGGGAGGTTCCTGGCAAGCCCCCCAGGCCGTCTGCGACCTTTAAAAACACCCGCGCCGCTTCGCAGCTGTCTCCTGAAGCCGAACACGGAAGTTTGGCTTTGCCGTTCGGCTTCAGGAGACAGCTGCGAAGCGGCGCGGCTCTTTTAAAAGGTCGCAGCCGGCCTGGGGGGCTTGCCAGAACCCCCCCGAACCCCGAACCCGGGTTCGGGGGGGTGCTGGTAAGCCCCCCAGGCCGGCTGCGACCTTTTAAAAGAGCCGCGCCGCTTCGCAGCTGTCTCCTGAAGCCGAACGGCAAAGCCGAACTTCCGCGTTTGGCTTCAGGAGACAGCTGCGAAGCGGCGCGGTTGTTTTAAAAGGTCGCAGACGGCCTGGGGGGCTTGCCAACACCCCCCTAACCCCGAACCCGGGTTCGGGGGGGTGCTGTGAAGCCCCCCAGGCCAGCTGTCACCTTTTAAAACAGCCGGAAAGCCGTTTTTTTGCGGGGGGGGTTTTGGTTGCACGGATTAATTGACTTTACATTGTTTCCTATGGGAAACAATGTTTCGTCTTACGAACTTTTCGTCTTACGAACCTCCTCCTTGCACCAATTAAGTTCGTATCATGAGGTATTACTGTACATGAAATCTGATGATAATTTTCATTTCGAGTAGGAATGTGTTGTAGAGGTCATCAGTAGTGTAGCATTCAGAGAATAGAGTTTTCCAGTTTAATGTTGAGAGGTGGGCTTAAATGATTTCATAGTTCGCTTTTTTGAAATTGAATTTTGGTGTTGTATTATTTTGGTGGATCATAGTGTGGCTTAGGTTGAGACTGAAGTTTATCATGCTGTGGTCGCTGTTGGAAAATGGTTCTGTTATTTGTAAGCCATATATTCCACTTTTGCTGTTGCAGAAGATGAGATCCAGACAGTTATCAAGTCTGGTATTGTTAGTTACTAGTTGGTCGAGTCCCAGATAGGTGACGGTATTATATATAGTAGAATGGATGGGTTCTGTGCTGCATTCATTTAAGGACCAGTTAATGTGTGGTAGATTGAAGTCTCCGAGGAAGAAAATGGGGTATTGGCAGTTGGTTGCTCATGTTAGTAATGTGGATAATTTGTTAGTATGTTTGATGTCGTAGTCTGGGGCTCTATAGCAGAGTAAGAAGCGAATTGTGGTATTTAGGGATAAATGACAGACAATAGTTTCAGGTACCGATAAATCCTGTGCAACTTTGAGGATTTTTAGGTTCAGCGATTTTTTGTAGAATATAGCTACTCCGCCTCCTCTGCGGGATTCAGTCTGAGCGGAAAACATGGTAGTTTTTTGATGTGATAATGGAGTCCGAGTAGGAAGCATTTAGCCATGTTTCGCATATAAAAATTATATCAAAGTTGGAGGTGTCAAGTAGAAGGAAGAATTCAGATATCTTGTTGACTAAACTTCTAGCATTTAATAGTTTATATTTGAGATTGGTCTTGTGTTGGGGATTGGTTTTGGGGTGGTTAGAAGAAGTAAGGCACGCTTTCCTATTCTTGGTTTGAGGTGGTAAGGTTGTCCATTTGTTGTTGTGGGATGGTGGTCTGGCAGGTGTCAGTTTGATGTTGTGAGATGGTAGGTTGAAAGTTAGACCGGAAGATGTGGGGAAGATTATGGGTTTTGGGTTTGATGCTTTCTGTGCGGTAATCTATATAAAGGATTGTTTCACCAAGTTCATAGCGTCTCTTGAGTTCTGCCCTTAGTTTGTGAGAGTCAGGCTGATATGCTTCCTTGCTAGTTAAAGTAAAATTTGACAGGTTTTGTTTTGTTAAAAGAAGGCCACAAAGAAACTTTCCTCAAGGGTATTAAAGTATTAGAAAAGTCAGTAATTTTAAAAAATGAATTCAGTACAATATAGAAGAATGTAGCCAGTTTGACAAACTAAAAAGGTGCTATGTTTCAGGAATTCTGGCCATTTATATTGGGATATTTTCAATATAAAGATATCAAGCACTTTATACATCATTGAGCACCATCTAACCAAAAAGTATGAATATCATTCTCTTTGCAGAGAGGTCACAATGAGGACTTGAGTAGTGGCACCCTTTCCAAATCATCTTCATCTGGCATGCAGAGCTGTGGAGAAGAAGGTGAAAAAGGACCAGATGCTGTGCCACTTTCCCCTCCAATGGCAATCCAACAACATAGTCTGCTTCAACCAGACTCACAAGATGATAAGGTAAAATGGGTTGGACAGACTTTCTCTGGCAGCATAGGGTGGGGGAATAATTGATTCTCAGTGGTCATGGCCTATTGTCATGCCAACAGGATCATATCTAGATTCCAGTTTTCTATGGTAATAAAATACTGGACAAGGTATTTTGCAGATACTATGCAACTTAAGCTGATTTACATTTCCTTTAATTCAGCTGTTATGCATGCTTTATTCTAGTTTTAATATTAATACACACCAGCTAATGTTTTCATATACTCTTTTAAGTCGATTTTGATATAGTGGAGTTGCATGCAGTTCAAAAACATGCATTTGTACTTAATATATATATACTTGTGAATAACAAATACCTCTTGCCTTAATTGGTTTGTTAAAATGAGTTTTCATTGTACTGAGAATGAATTTTACAATGTGAGCTCATGGGTTGTCTATTCTCTTGGCAATGTGCCATCATTTTCAAAAAGCCAGACATTTTTAACAGTTGAGTGTGTGGGGTTTTATTTCCTTCTTTGCGTTTTGGAACTCTTGCGCGTTTCTCTTATGGATGTTAATCATTGCTAAGGTAACCACATCCTTGATGGCGGAGGGGATTTCCTGAATATCCGCTGAAAAAGACTCTCATGATATACAGAATGATGTCAGAATCTGCAGTACAGTGTTCCTCGACATTAATAAAAAGTCCCTAAGGCTTAAAATCCTTTCTGCTCTTAGTTAGCTTACCGTGTTTCCCCGATAGTAAGGCAGTGTCTTACTATCTTTTTACCCCCAAAAGCCCCACTGTGTCTTACTTTGGGGGTATGTCTTATATTGTCCCGGGCACCGGCTCGTCTTCGGGCTTTGGCCCGGGCGAGGCCTCTTCTCCTCCGGGCGGGCGGCGTTAGGCGTTCACCCACCCCCAGCCCCATACCGCTTTACGGGCCGGACGATTGCGGGGGCGGGGGGGGCGCGAGGCAAAGGAAGTGAAGGGAACTACGGGCGCCGGGAAGGCGCGGAGCCAGGTGCGAGCGTCGCGTCGCGCGTGTCCTTTCAGACCCCCCCCCCGCCGTTTCCCGCCTCCACTCACCAAATTGACAGGGTGAAGGTAGCCGTTCCCGGAGGGCTCTTCTTGCCCGGGGTTTTCTTACGCGCCTCGCCCGCCGCCGCGCCCTGGCCTTTGCCCGGGGAGCCCCGCTAAGCCTTCTGCGCCTGACTCGGCGAGGCGAGAGGGAAGAAGGAGAAGCGCAAGTGGATGCGGAGCGCCCGGGAGGCATTTATCCGCCCGGGAGGCATTTATCCGTCCTTCGCTTTGACGGCGCTGGTCCGAAGCGAGCCGAGCGGACGGACCAGCGCCGTCAAAGCGAAGGACGGATAAATGCCTCCCGGGCGGATAAATGCCTCCCGGGCGCTCCGCATCCACTTGCGCTTCTCCTTCTTCCCTCTCGCCTCGCCGAGTCAGGCGCAGAAGGCTTAGCGGGGACCAGCGCCGTCCTTCGCTTTGCCAAGCCGGGAAAGAGGCGGTGGCGCCGCGGCAAGGCGAAGGGTGGCGCTGGTCCGAAGCGAGCCGAGTGGAGGGGAGCGCCGTCCTTCGCCTCGCCGCCACCGCCTCTTCCCCGGCTTGGCAAAGCGAAGGATGGCGCTGGTCCAAAACACCACAACCCCTTCAGTGGAAGATGGAGAATTCTCGCTCGCAGGAAAAACAATCCAGGCTCGCCAACCCGGAAATGCGAGGCGAAGGACAGCGCTGGTCCGAAGTTGTAGAACTTCCGTTTTTCCGAGTGACCCCGCATTTCCGGGTTGGCGAGCCTGGATTGTTCTTCCCGACGTCATCGGGCTCCCCCCCCCCCGGCAATACCCCCGTGTTTCCCTGAAAGTAAGACATATGTCTTACTTTCGGGGTATGGCTTATATTAGCCGACCCCCCTGAAACCCCCCATATGTCTCACAATCGGGGGGGTCTTACTATCGGGGAAACACGGTATTTAGAAAAATCAAATATTTTTTGGCTCAGATTCAGATCTTGCTACAGTAGCTGCAAGTGTGTAGAATAAGCCCTATTTGACAAAGAGTTCATCCATACTCTTCTCTGAGATGAATAATGCTTCCTGTATGCAGTTGTGCCATGTGTTCACAGACATACAGTATACACCGTACAGCCATTTTTCACAAGGAACTCAGCTGAAATGTGAAATATTAGGAATGATTTTAACCTTTGTCTTTTATATCTTCCATATGAAGCTTAGGATCCACTCTGAGATACACAGATTTTCATTTCACAATCTCTTTATCCTCATAGTATTAATATCAGTGTGTACAGCAGAGTTCTAATTTTAGTATGCATGAACATACAAGGAGGGAAGTAGTATTTTAACACTTCCACTCTAAAGATTAATTTTATATTGCAAATACCTTCCATGAAGAAAGTGTGGGAGAAAGTATAGATCTTCCAGTAAATTAATATTGGTTACATTTTGTAAAGGAGACATTTCCATTTTCATGGGTTAATAGCACTTTATCATATGCCTTCTCAAATCAACAAATGTATAAGTTTCCTTTTCACAATTGCACATTTTCAGATACTCACTGAAGAGCAAAAATGTATATACTGCATATACAGTGGTACCTCGTGATATGAACTCCTTGTGATACGAACCCGGGGTTCGGAAATTTTTTGCCTCTTCTTACGAACTTTTTTCGGCTTACGAACCCATCGCAGATGGCAAAATGGTGCTCCGCTGGGCGCCGGCGCCTGGCTGTCACTTTTTAAAACAGCTGGGGGGCTTCTCGGCGTTCTCTCGAACCCGAACCCAAACTTTTCGGGTTTGGGTTCGGGAGGCCGCTGAGAAGCGCCGCTGCCTGGCTGTCACCTTCTGAAACAGCCGGGGGACTTCGTGGCGTTCTCCCAAACGCCGAACCCGGAAGTTTGGGTTCGGGTTCAGGTTCCGGAGGCCACCGAGAAGCGCCCGGCTGTTTCAGAAGGTTACAGCCGGGCAGCGCCACTCGGCGGAGAGCCGTTTTTGCGATCGGCGGTGGCGTTTTTGGCCGATCTGGAGGCTAGAAAGGAGGTGGGGAATCCCAATAGGGAATTCCATGGGCGGAGCTTTGATGTCACTTTCCGGGTTCGGCGTTCAGGAGAACGCCGAGAAGCCCCCCAGCTGTTTCAGAAGGTGACAGCCGGGTGGCGGCGCTTCTCGGCAGCCTCCCGAACCCGAAAAGTTTGGGTTCGGGTTTGGGTTCGGGAGAATGCTGAGGAGCCCCCCGGCTGTTTTAAAAGGCAACATCCGGGCGGCGGCGCCCAGCGGAGTGCCATTTTGTGATTTTTTTTTTCTTTTAGCACAGATTAATCACTTTTACATTGTTTCCTATGGGAAACAATGTTTCGTCTTACGAACTTTTTGCCTTATGAACCTACTTCTGGAACCAATTAGGTTCGTAAGAGGAGGTATTACTGTACTTGCCAGCGTAAAACCAGACAATAGTTGCTAGGTTTTGCTTACTTTTGCTTCTAGTATTATTTCAATCAGAATTCTGCTAAATAACCTTCCCTAGCACATATAACAAACTAAAATCCTTGTAGATTTTGCATTCATTTTTACTGCCCTTCTCTTCACATAAGGAAACAATTATTTTAGTCTTCAGGCAGAGATGCTAACCAAGTCAGACAACCACTCCATAAGCAAACTACATTAAGATTTTAATATTACCGAATATGCCTAAATCTGGACCACTGCCATTTTACAAGATTCTTACAATATTTTTAATCTTGTTTTCATCATTCTTTTCCTTTGATACAACCCTTTTAAACGTTTGTTTCCACTCCATTTTTGACATACATTATTGCTTTCTATATTAGCTATGAGGATATACTGATCAGTCTGTACACCCAAGAACAATAAAAGCTCAATTTTATACTAAGTATGCTTTTGCTGAAGCAAACCAAAATCTCTAATTGATAGACTAGTTTGTCAATCAACATATTATTGCATATTTTACACCAGGTAAATGAAGTGTCCTAACATACACAGATCTGTCAATCTATGTTAATTTGTGTTTCAACAAATGAAGAATATAGTTATTGGAAGGCATTTGCATTGTCTATAATCAATCTGTTCAGTAATGCTTTATAAATTACTTTTTATAACAATTGCTAAAATACTTGCTATGCAATTTTTTTCTTTGATTATTCTTTTTTCTTCTTAAAATCACCTTTATTTAGCATAATGTTGCTTTTTTGTTCTGTTTGATTTGGCATGTGTTTAATGCACATTAAAATTTATTTAGGGACAGCCAGTCTTCCAAAGATAAAAATGCACATTCCATATTCTGAAATTCTTGATTAATTTTAATTTTTCTGTATAGTAGTGAAAAAAGCATAAAATATTTGGCCCGTGGGACATTTGTGATTTGCTTTCATTATGAAGTGAACCTTATATTACTTGTGTAGGTAACAATTACATAGGGATACATGCAGTCTATGTAATCAGACCTGCTTATTTACTAACCCCTCAAATCTCTTCCTAAAAGCTTCCTCAGGCCATACCATTTCTCATTATTTGCAGCCAGAAATTTAAAATCCCATAATTTTTGAAGTTAGAGATCTGCCAGACTTCTGTTTCATGTATATGATGTTAAGGAATCTTACTGTTCTGCCGGCGTGTCCCAACCGCCCTTAATTACAGGGTAATTAGTCCCAACACCACACAATAGAAGGAAAACCAAAGTCTTTATCAACAGAAAAGCAGAAAAAAATAGCTTTTTAAATGTCAAAGGGATTTTCTGGTACACACAAGGCACAGGTTAAATGCAATCCAATTTCTCATCCAGTAACTGGGAAATTGAGTCCAATTCCAAAAATCCAGAAATTCCACACACAGTCTTAAACAGGGAAACAACAAACCATGATCTTGACGAACTATGAATCAGATAAACTTCCACAAGACTAAACCAGCACGCTGCTCTTTTTATCTGTAGCACTAATTACAGCAGCCCCACCCAAACACAGGTGGCATCACTTATTTCCTGTAATAATCCTTCAGTTGTTCTCTCCTATGCATCACTCTACGTATGCGTGGGTCCGTCATAAGTTCTTGTTCAGAATCCAGGGATGATAAGGATGATTGATCTCCTCCTGAGCTGTCTGCCAAACTCCCCTCTTCCCTGCCACTCACACTTCCTTCGTCAGAGGAGACTTCGTCGGGAGATTCTATCGGGAGCAAAACAGGCCTGTGGCATGTGGATGTTTCCCCCACATCCACCTCCACATTCCTTGGGGCAGGAGCTGGGCCAGAGCCAACCACAACACTTACCTATGTGAGTTCTACTCCCCTTTAGAATGTTCCTTTTTAAAGAAGTTTCACTGACCCACAGATTCTTTAGGTTTGCTACTTTTCTGTTCATATACAATTTGGGGGGATGAGGAAATAAATAATACAGAAAGATTAAAAGATTCCTCATAGACCAATTGTACATTACCATTGCCAAATGGTAATCAAGTAGGACAAACAGATGAAAGATACAGATAGTATAACCTTTATAAGTAACAGGATTTTCTTATCACAAATTCTGCTTCTTTGAAGTAAATGTGAACTATTCATTTCAAAAATATTAAAATATTTTTGGAATAAACTGGTTTTCTCCCTTTATCTCCCCATCTCAATCTTAATTGCATTCTGTAGACATCTTCTCATTTATTGGTACGTCCTACCAGCTCAGAAACCCCAAGTGCAGCAGAGCTTGTCAGTGCCATAGAAGAACTTGTAAAGAGCAAAATGGTAAGTGTTCTTTTTTGTTTGTTTAGTGGCATCTTCTAGATAGATCAGACTTGCTTATGTTGTATGTTGTGTAATATTAAATAAAAGACTATGAGACTCTTACTTGATCTAAATAAAATTGTGTTATCCAACTTTAGTTTTTTCTCAACTACAGCTATCCAAATAGCCCTTGGAAAAATAAATTTAGAGGGAAAAGTTTATAACCCCCTTTTATATAATAGTGAAAAGGAAACTAACATATTAGTTAAAATAATGATAGGCTATGTGTTATTGATAGTTAAATGTTATGTGTCATCCAGCTACTATTACATTTGCAATATATGCAATGTAAAGGAAATAATAACTGTGCTTCAACTTGGTCTTAGGCTCTAGAAGATCGCCCAAGTTCATTGATGGTAGACCAGGGTGATAGTAGCAGCCCATCATTCAATCCTTCTGACAACTCACTTCTCTCTTCCTCATCACCCATTGACGAGATGGAAGAACGGAAGTCCAGTTCTTTAAAGAGGCGACAGTAAGACTAGACTATAAATTTCTTCAAAGTCTGTCATTTGTTTAAGAATAACACTTTTCCATTGCTTTTTTAATATAAAGTCTTTAAGGTTTTCATTTTTCTTTAACACAAAATGAAACATGATCAATTTTTTTTGAAGACTTTGCCATATTTTTAGTTTCTTTTATTATACATGATCAGACTTTTTTTAACGCTTTCAAAAGGATAGCACAGAGATAGATCGATTGATTTTAAAAGTATTTACTCCAGCCTATATCTGGTGAATCAAGATTGCATATATCAAAACAGAAATTTTACCATTAAAATTGTCCTTTCATGTATGATAAATAACATTACACATTAAATAGCGATAGAGACCAGAGGTGGGTTTTTCCTGGTTCGGACCAGTTTGCCTGAACCGGTAGTGATCTATTGGGGACGTTGTGATGACGTTACTGAACCAGTTCAGTCAGTGCCAGTCAATGGGCACTGCCATTTATTTATTTATAGGAATTTTTCCCGGATTTTTAAAAATATATTTTGGGGGATAGAATTTTTTTTCCAGGTTTTTTTTTCTTCTGCAAATGCACAGAAACTGATATTCTTGTTTTTGGTTTGGGGTGGTGGTCTGCCACTGCTCATGCACTCATGAGGTGCAGCCAAGCAAATCCGCAGTGAGGTAAGTTAGAACCCACCCCTGACTTAGATATATGCCTCTTCAGAGTGGCTTATAGCCCTCTAACAAATAATGGAAATAGCATCACCAATTGAAGAACTAAAGCAGAACTCCCTTAGTCAGGTTTGTATCTTACAGTTAATATTCTCAAATTTTTATAATAATAATGATAATGATGATAATAATAATAATAATAATAATAATAATAATAATTTATTAGATTAGTATGCCGCCCCTCTCCGAAGACTCGGGGCGGCTCACAACAATAATAAAAGCAATGTTACAGTGGAACAAATCTAATATTAAAAGAGAAAAAGAACATATAAAACCCCATCATTTAAAACCAAACAACACATACATACCAAACATAAAATATAAAAGCCTGGGGGAGGTGTCTCAGTTCCCCCATGCCTGGTGATATAGGTGGGTCTTGAGTAATTTACGAAAGACAAGGAGGGTGGCGGCAGTTCTAATCTCGGGGGGGAGTTGATTCCAGAGGGACAGGGCTGCCACAGAGAAGGCTCTTCCCCTGGGGCCTGGAAATGACATTGTTTAGTCGATGGGACCCGGAGAAGGCCAACTCTGTGGGACCTTATTAGTCGCTGGAATTCATGCAGTAGCAGGCGGTTCCGGAGGTACTCTGGTCCAATGCCATGTAGGGCTTTAAAGGTCATAACCAACACTTTGAATTGTGACCGGAAACTGATCGGCAGCCAGTGCAGGCCACGGAGTGTTGTAGAAACGTGGGCGAATCTGCGAAGCCCCAAGATGGCTCTCGCGGCCGCAATCTGCACGATCTGAAGTTTCCAAATACTTTTCAAAGGTAGCCCCATGTAGAGAGCATTGCAGTAATCGAACCTCGAGGTGATGAGGGCATGAGCGACTGTGAACAATGACTCCCTGTCCAAATAGGGCCGCAACTGATGCATCAGGTGAACCTAGGAAAACGCCCTCCATGCCACAGCCGAAAGATGGTGTTCCAATGTTAGCTGTGGATCGAGGAGGACGCCCAAGTTGCGAACCCTCTCTGAGGGGGTCAATAATTCCCCCCCCCACGGTAATCGATGGACAGATGGAATTGTCCTTGGGAGGCAAGACCCACAGCCACTCCATCTTGTCTGTGTTGAGTTTGAGCTTGTTGACACCCATTCAGACCCCAACAGCCTCCACCCACTGGCACATCACTTCCACTGCTTTGTTGACTGGACATGGGGTGGAGATGTATAACTGGGTATCATCGGCATACTGATGATACCTCACTCCATGCCCTTGGATGATCTCACCCAGTGGTTTCATGTAGATATTAAGTAGCAGGGGGGAGAGGACCGACCCCTGAGGCACCCCACAGGGGAGACACCTAGAGGTCGACCTCTGACCTCCCACTAACACCGACTGCGACCAACCAGAGAGGTAGGAGGAGAACCACTGGAGAACAGTGCCTCCCATTCCCAACCCCTCCAGCCGGCACAGAAGGATACCATGGTCGATGGTATCGAAAGCCGCTGAGAGGTCAAGAAGAACCAAAACAGAGGACAAGCCCCTGTCCCGGGCCCACCAGAGATCATCCATCAACATGACCAAAGCAGTTGCGTGCTGTAGGTGGGCCTGAATCCAGACTGCTGAGGGCCTAGATAATCGGCTTCTTCCAAGGACCGCTGGAGTTGGAGCACCACCACCTTCTCAACAACCTTCCCCATAAAGGGAAGGTTGGAGACTAGACAATAGTTATTAAGCACGGCTAGGTCCAGGGAAGGCTTCTTGAGGAGGGGGCGCACAAGTGCCTCCTTATAAAGGGCCGGAAAGGACCCCCTCCCCAAGGAGGTGTTGACAATCTCCTGGACCCAGCTCCGCGTCACCTCTCGGCTGTCCGAAACCAACCAAGAGGGACACAGATCCAGTAAATAGGTGGTGGAACTCACAGCTCCAAAGGCCTTGTCCACTTCATCAGATGTCTGCTATACAATTGGAGTCGATGCCCGCCCGAATCCGAGCGACTTTATCAGCAAAAAATGAGTTAAATTCCTCAGCACTGCCCTGCAAGGGCTCCCCAACTCCCCCCTGGTTTAGGAGGGAGCGGGTCACCCTAAACAGGGTGGCCGGGTGGGATTCCGCTGATGCAATCAAGACGGCATGGTACGCGCATCTTGCCACCTTGAGCGCCACTTTGTAGGTCTTAATAAAAGCTCTTACAAGTGTTTGATCGGATTCAGACTTACTCTTTCTCCATTGCTTCTCTGGATGTCTCTTCTGGCACTTCAACTCCCGGAGCTCCTCCTTGAACCATGGAGTCTAGTGCCACAGAGAGGTCGCAATGGCCTTGTTCCAGGCTCCGCAAGAGACTCCACCGAGCTGTGGACGAGTGAATCTGGTAAAACCCCAAGCGCCCTCTGAAAGCCCTCTGGGTCCATCAGGCGTCTGGGGCGGAACCTCCTAATCGGTTCCGCCTCCCTGCGGGGGAGGATTGGAGCCAGGAAATCAAGCCGCAGTAGGAAATGGTCTTACCATGACAAAGGCAATATTTCTAAGCCCCTTAGTCTCAGACCATTACTCAATTGCTCCAAGAGGAATACCATGTCGGGTGTCTCCCCCCCCCCCTCGTGAGTCAAACCCTAAACTACTTGAGTCAGGTCCATGGTTGTTATGGTGGCCATGAACTCCTGTGCTAGTCCAGAGGAACCGCCGAGTGACGGAAAATTGAAGTCCCCCAGGACAATAAGTCTGGGGAACTCCACCGCCAACCCGGCGAGATCCTCGAGCAGCACAGGCAGAGCTGTTGACACGCATCTGGGAGGCAGGTACGTGAATAACAAGCCCGTCTGAACCCCTGTCCAACTTCACAAGGAGGGACTCACAACCCGCAATCTCAGGGGCAACAAGTCTACACAGGCAAAGGTTCTCCTTGGCTACAATAGTAACTATAGTAAGCAAAAACAACAACACGCACACACACACACACACACTCACTCACAACCAAAACCCCCAACCCTGTGTAGTCTCATTAAGAAAGGAGCCTTACAAATAATTTCAGAATCAATACTATATGAAAAAACACAATATGACATTAAAAAAAATTCTGGGCAGAGTAGGGTTTTCTTGTCCTTGCTATACAATGTGTTATAGCTCCAGTATTACCAGCTGCATTGAGTAGGTTTTAACATCATTAGTTATCAACATAAAGATTGTGCTGTTTGCTGTAATTTTCATGTCTTTTCCTCCAAGATAAAAATTAGCTAGCTTGCAAAAATTGAATGTTTAGGAGGTAAAGTCCTTTGGAAAACATGAAAGATATTATTTCACTTAGCTTTCCAGCTTTTCAAATAATAATAGTACTTTTTATATGCTGAAAGTTAATCTCTTTGACTGCAAACTATCTAAAGGCCATCCCCCCCACCAGTGAAAAAGAACATAAATGTTATTGTCGTCCTCTCCCCCAGATACAATACTGTAAATTTCTACCTTTTTTTCATATTATGGCAAACAACTTGAAAGTCTTCAGAATTACTTCAAGTTGTTCAGAAGACAATCAATTAAAAATCAAACAGCTACTTAAATGTGAACTGTTAAAACTTGCCAAGAGCAGAACAAAGGAACATTCTTGACCACCAAAGATGGAACTAAAAGGAAATATTAAATCAACACTTCCTAGTTAGATGGTAGGGCTTAAAATTTCTTCCTTTCCCATGAAGAAAAGAATATTATTTTCAGTTTAAATCTGCCTTTTAGGAGAAACAGTGACTTTTTAAAAATCAGCTTTATGTTAGAAACACAAGGGAATGGGGATGGAGGAGGGCACAGCAATCGCCGTGCCCTCAGCCACCGTGTGGGCTGAAGGAAGCTGCTGCTGCAGTTCACACACACACGCAAACCATCCCTATCCTGGCGTTCTAATGTGCGAGGCCTCTGCCATGAATGGGGATGGAGGGGGGGGCACAGCAATCACCGTGAATATTTTGGCTATTCATATTTCACAGTTTTCCTGGATTTTCCTTCGTTATCTGTGATATAGCGGCCCTAAGCCTCCTTTGAAAAAACCCATGAAGTAGCAAATCCTCAAAAGATGAACCGCAAAGTAGCGAGGGATTACTGTATAGGTTGGAAACAGAGCAGAGGTTGCAGCTTCTAATGAAGCACCAACCAGGTATGTATATATATTATTTCTGACTGTTTTATATCATTTCCTTAGGCAGCCAAATATTCTCAAGTACAGGAAGCTATAAATCTTGACAACTTAAAAAGCTAGCATTATCTGTGGTGACCACTGAAATTGTCTACTCAGACACTTTTGTATATATCAAAAAATTCAGGGGGAAATCTGTGTTTCATATGCAGTTAGCTTTTACAAGAAAGCAGAATGCATCTCATTCTTGCTACTTTTGCCTTTTTCAATGGTAGGGAAAACTGAGAGAATGGGGCTCTCCTATTATTGTGAACTCCCAGAGTCTTGTTTAACAAATCTGCTAAAAAAATAACCATGTTACACTTTATAGAAGTCCTCAATGAAAGAAGCAACAACCCAACCGAACACTCATACTTTGTAATCTACAAAAAAGTTACACAAAGTCTCGTCCAATGTATACTAAATAGTTCTAAATTGTATTACACACATTTTTTTAATAATATCCATCACAGCAATGTTAAATAAAAGTACAGGGAAAGGAAAAAGCAGACAACTAGAGAATGTAATTCCTTTACCTTTGTGGTTAAAGATGCCTTCCATCTCCATACTACTTCTAGAATGGGCAATGTAGAGAGAACCACAGGGAACTAGTCCTTCTGCAACTGGGGATTGGTCAGTAGTCCGTACTAGATACCAGTCAGGTTTATCATGAGGTCTCTCCAGTACTTCTACTGTCTGAGCACGATGGATTGTGACTTCATTGCTGTTGCAGGCTGTAAAGTCATGGATGACCACTGTCAGCTCACAAAAAAAACATATGAAGAACGGTTGCAAGAACTGGGTATATCTAGTTTAATGAAAAAAAGGACCAGGGGAGACATGATAGCATTCTTCCAATATCTCAGGGTTTGCCACAAAGAGAGTCAACCTATTCTCCAAAGCACCTGAGGGCAGAACAAGAAGCAATGGGTGGAAACTAAACAAGGAGAGAAGCAACTTAGAACTAAGAAGAAAATTCCTGACAGTTGGAACAATGAGTCTGTGGAACAGCCTGCCACCAAAAGTTGTGAATGCTCCAACACTGGAAGTTTCCAAGAAGATGTTGGATACCCATTTGTCTGAAGTAGTGTAGAATTTCCTGCCTAGGCATGGGGTTGGACTAGAAGACCTCCAAGGTCCCTTCCAACCCTGTTGTTATTATGATGTAACTTTTTTCCTTCCAATTTTTTTTTTATTTCTTGCATCTTTCTTTCTCCCCTTCCAAAATCTTTCTTTTTTTAAATTCCAAAAACCTCTTAAAATATCTTTAGGAATGTTATCTTAATCTTAAAACCTGTTATCTTAATCTTCATTACAATATCATTATAATTTTCTTAATAATTGGGATTTCATGTATTCTTTCAAAACAATTGCTTAAATCAAACTTCCATATAATAAATATTCAGATTTTCCATTTAAAACATCTTTCATAAGTTAAAATCATTACTATCTCAATAGATCAGTAAATAACAATTGGGGGTTATTCAATCATTAATTGTAAAATCTTTCTTCTACATGATATTTATCTTGTATGAGGAGAAACTATACTCTTAAAATAAGGTAAATCTATTCATATTAGTTATGTAGAACAAATGATTAATGACAAAATTCATACTATTATATTATCCTAACCTTTGTATTGTTTTAAACAAGTCAGCATTAACAATCCTCTTGGTATGATAAGTATAGTTGGAAGAAAAAGTTTAATTACACAGAGTTATCCCCACTTGAAGCAACATTTTCTTACAAAATAGCCTATCCTGTTAATCAAATTTAAATGGGTAACTTACATTTTACTTGTACATTTTATTGTACAAGCAAAATATTGTTGCTGGCTTGATCAGAAGAGAAAGACATGGTTCCTTAGTTCTGAAAGTCTCTTCAACCCTCCCGCCCCTTCCCCCAGTGCTTCCTGTAGAGGAGGAGCTGTGATTGTTACAGCCTGCTGCCAATCAGACAGCTCTCTTAGTGCCTCCTTTCTGTGTAGAGGAGGAGCTGTGATTGGTTCAGCCTGCTGCAAATCAGGCAGCTGAGGGGTATTGTCGGTTGAACTGTAGAAAGAGCAGAAAGAAAAGAAAAACCTAGTGTTGCCAGCCATGAGGTTTCTTTCCTCCCTGCCTTTGACATCAGAACTGTGGAGCTTTGGAAAATGCTGCATGGCAGTTTTCAGGTCAGTGAAAGTCAGTGACTCTAGCGTAAGTCAAGGCTGGATTTTTCAGCACATTTTTTGTGCTGAAAATCTCGACTTATACTCGAGTATATACGGTAACTATTCTTTTTCAGTTCTTATGGGTATCTCTATGTGTGCCCTCACAGCGGGAACAGGTATAAGTTTAATAAGAAAAATATTGAAAAGCTGAATTTATTTTAAAATAATTTACATAAACTTTTATTATTACAAAATATACACAAAGAAATGTCAACATAAATCATTGTCAATAAAAGATCTTCCAATAAGGTTTTTACATTATATTATATATTATATGCAAAAATATCCAGTGATTTTATAATAATTGAAATAGATTCCCCTATAAAATTCATGGTACATTATGTCACTATCTTAGGATTCCTCTGGTCATCCAGTAACAAAAAAAGTGTTTCCTTTTATTGAAATGTATTGACAATTTCTGAAAAGAATACATCTTTTTGAATTTATAATATTGGTTATAAAGCTTACACTCCACCGTTCCTAAATCCCAAAATAAATAGGAAATTAAATAATACATTGAAATTACATAATACAAAAAATCAAAATAATTTCACTTCTGAGCTTTGAATAATGCATTATGTGGTCTGGATTAGGAATGTATTACTCTTGGCGATTTGCATTACAAAAGGGATACAACCAGTTCATTTTTTGAGGAATATTACTTTTTGGTATGTCCCTGATCAACCAGGGCTAAGGTGTATTTTTCCAGTTCATTAGACAATCCTTATAATTAAATAAAATTAAAATAAAAGTACAGACTAATTTTCCACTTCCTTTCTACATAACCTATTATAACTTCAGTTAGTGTAGCTGGAATTTTCCCAAAACTTTCCCATGACCACAGACTGTAAAAGCTTGGCTTTCTGATCTTGGTTTTGAAAGTGGGAAGGGGGAGAGACTAGAGAGAAAAGACGATGTATGTTTCTCATAATGAAGCAAAATAAATCAGTTTCTATCCATCAAAACAGGCAGGAATTGTTCCCAAGGAATCTCTCAGGATAATTTCCATTCAAGTTAAGAGGTGTGCTTTTTCAGAAACATTTTGCCTTTCCCCTTAAGTGTATGAGGGGTAGTCTTCTTCCTCCACACCCATTCTGTTCTGCTTATATTAGCACTCCATGCACTCAAAATTATGTCAAAAAATAATTTATTTGGGGAGTGGAAAGGGTAGGCAGGCAAAAAAATCCCTTGGAGCTTTTAAAAATGATTTATTTTTATATTACTTCTCTTAGATTGGAGTCAGAAACAATTGAAAACAGCTGTTTTCGCAAAGCGGTCTGGGAAAGGGGCTTTTTTGATTTAGAGTCTGACCACAAAACAACAAGACAATATATAAATTTTCTAAGGAAAGAATGCTGTAAATAGAAAATTTGTGTTTGAATCATCCTGGATAGATAGATAGATAGATAGATAGATAGATAGATAGATAGATAGATAGATAGATAGATAGATAGATAGAATAATAGAAAGATAGATTAGGTAGGTAGGTAGGTAGGAAAGTAGGTAGGAAGGTAGGTTTGTTGGTTTATTGATTTGATTTGATTTGATTTGATTTGTATGCCACCCCTCTCTGAGGACTCGGAGCGGCTCACAACAAGAAAACGGTACAAATCCAATATTTAAAACAGTTTAAAACCCTAATACAAAATTGGCCTTGTTAGTGTAGATGCAAATTGAAATAGAAAAAAATACAGTGATGTCCATGTTAGAAGATTGGCTTTTTAGTAATAAATAGTGGAATATAAGTAGAAGAAGGAAGGGAGGAACATAGGAAAGAAGATTGGAAGAAAGGAGTGAATGGCTAATAATAATAATAATAATAATAATTTATTGGATTTGTATGCCACCCCTCTCTGTAGACTCGGGGCGGCTAACAACAATGGGAGAGGAAGGACTGTAATTTAATAATAAAGTTCTTGCTCTGCAAACATTTAATCATAAAATTTCTCTGTAAAACAATTTCAAACTTCCAAACTGAAAAGATCTCATCAGAGAAATGCTTCCAATGAATTTTCCAATCCTCCAAACCTCAAAAAAGCTATAAATTTCAATCAAGACAACACATACTCTAAATTCTGCATATGCTATTGGTCTCCATGTGGGAAATCCATATTCCATTTTCATCCCTATTATTCAAACATCATGATACACCATGGGATCGTGGCTAAGACAAAATACAGTTAATTGGTATCTGTACACAGTTGCCAATTTCCTCAAATATGTGACATTTTCTCAGGAGGAGTTTTCAAATATTACAAGTAAGGAGCATTCAACCTTCCCCTTCTTCCATCAACTTTACTCTAGCAATTTCTTTTTTCTTCAGTCATTCACACTTTTACTACATATATATGCAGTGAAGTCTTTCTTAATACAACTGCAGTCATATTGGTTACCATAAGCCAGGAAGCATTAGAATCCTGAATCACATGGAAGATGCAAGTGCAGTTGTACCTTGGAAGGCTCTCCTGATGCTGCCAACTACACTCAAGAGGAACATCTGAAGGAGAAAATGAGGTTAGTAAACATCACAAAGCATTAAGATTGTGCAGACTGATCAATCTGTTACTGCTTGTATTCATAATGCTTGAATGGGACCTTTGTGTCTGATGCATATTTAAAGACATTTAAAAGGAAACGTTGCCATGCTGAATAGCAAAGCAAGTCTAATGTGGCCTTATGGACTTCTTCAAACTTTCATTCAAAGTGCAGAAGTCATGAATCTTCCCTCTGAAGTTTTGTTCCAAGATTATTAAGGCAGAAAAGAGAATTTTGTTTCTTAAAATAGAGGCTAAATGCACTTCCTCAATATAGAAATGCTTCCAGCTGCTACAATTACAAACAAACAAGAAGCCCCAGGGATTCTTAATAATTTTTTCTTTACTCCTTCAAAATATCTAAACAACCCAAGAAACTTCACTCAGGTTCTATTTGACTTTTTAAAAACTTCTACAAATCTAATTTCTAAGCAAAATAAGGCAACAGAAAGTATTTCTGGAAACCATATACCTTTATTTACAGTAAGTAACAGAATTACCAATTAATGAACAAGAATCATGATCTTACATTGTTAGATAAATCACAGCTTCTTTCATATTAATGGACTGGATGAAGAGGGTCTGGCAACTGAGTTTAATATTAGCTACAAGCATAAACTGAGGCTTGGTATCTATATTGCCAGAGATATAAGCTTTTTCATATAAGAGATTAACTCATTTTCCTTTTAACTAGATAATTAAAAAAACACCAAAAAGCACCAAGAATCCCCCAGTTAAGGAGTGACATACCTAAATTTGATCTTCATTTTTATTTATAAAAAATTCTTAATAGAATGATAACTATAACTATCTGCATAGAAATATAGAATATGGAAGTTTTAAATCTTGGCATATATCATTAGGGGTATAAATCTGTCTCTGCCCATTTAGTTTTAATAGAAATGTTAAAAGTATAAATTAATCAACCCAGTACTTTGTACCAATCCAAAATACCGGAAGCCACGATGTGGTTTATTGTTCATTATGATAGAAAAATGTTGAAATTTTGCTAGTTGTACTTGCACTTAGGGACTCTTAAACACCATCCTCTAAGATTAAAAAGCTATAAAGAGCAAGAAACATTTCACTTCAGGGGTTTTTTTGAAGTAATTTGCTTTTCAAGTGAGAAGGCTGACTGAAGAAGAAAGCTTCTCTATCAGAGAAGAGGCATGTTCTTCTCCTTTTCTTGCTCCTATCCTATCTCGCATAAACACACACATACACACCTCATAACTGATGGGGAAACAATCACCTCCTTTCTCTGTGATTGTACAAATGCCTATGTTCTCTTTAAGCATATAAATATGTTTTTCATCTATGTGAATGGTGTTGCACCAACGGAAAGGATCTAATTTACATAGCTGAAACTAAAGGAACGCGATGAGCATTAATAGCTTAGCGCTATTTACCATCTGGAAGACATACAAAAAGCTCTGAATTTACTGAAGATCAGAGGATATAAAAAAGAAGATAACAAACAATTTTTAAATTAAGCTCTGGGTTTCTAATTTCTGTGTCTTGGAGACTCGTTTATACTCACTGGGAGAAAAGTGTATGCATAATTTCATTGTAAGTTGTGCTAAATAACAAAGGAAACAATCACATTCATTATCTTTGGCTTACCGTATCACTATCCAATGTGTTTTGAGAGGTTCATGATGAAATTGTAATTGTGTCAGATTGATCTTCTCCATCTCTGTAAGCATAAAATGTTAGTGTGTCTCCTACAGAATTTTCTGAACTCAATTTCTTAATAATGATCATCTTATATACTGAATTAGCTTGGTATTTCAATTCAGAACAGAATAATAATGTCAAAATATTTTATTTCATTTTATGTTTGTAAGATGAATTTAACTGCTCCTTTGAATGTAATCTTTAGTTCATTTTAGTTCCCTCTAGTATCTGATTTAAACACCAAAAAAATTGAATAGAATTCAAAACAAAAGCCTTTTCCCATGGGAAAGATTCTTTACAATTAATTCCAAAATTTTATTTTAAATTTATTTGGATTCTTAGTCCATTGGTATCTTTTTTAAATTAAAATTTTATATAATCCCTTTGCTGTTTATTCCAGATCTTTTAAAATTCTTTATATTTGTATTTAAAACTTCTTTCCTTAAGGATTAAAGAAAACTCACCTATGTCAGGCAAGCTCCAAACCAAGAAGAACGCATGGTGATTCTTCCAAACTGACTTTATTGTTTCCACAGTTATATACAAAATTTTGGCAGGCTAAATACTCTACTATCTATATCTACCATATATTATGAGAAGCATTACGGAGGAGCTATTTTCACCCTTTTTCTCACACAAATTATCTGTACAGTACTGAATTGTTTCTTATTCTTCTGGAATGCAACCCCTCTTTCCTTGGAATCCAGCCTACTACATTCCATCACATCCATTGCGGTAAAACCTGTACGTTCAAATATTCCTGATAGATGGAAAGCAGCTAACAAGCAATTTCCAAAAAAGATTAGAAAAGAAAGTATGCAAACCCATAGTCCTTTCAAGGACAGTTTGAGCAAGATGGCTATTGGTCCTCATCTCCCAGAGCTCTAAAACTATTGTAAACTACTGTCTTGGGATCTCCTTGCAAGGAACAACTGCCAGGAGCACTTGTGGGTGATCTCAATCAACGGCAAGTTGCTCCTGGTATGGTCCGGTTCTATGAGCTGGAAGCGGTGGCCGCAGGAGGCTCTGCCCATCTATCCCAGATGCTTCTGTGCATCCACAAAAGCATCTCACATGTGGACGCAAATATACCAGTAGCGATGGGACTTAGAACCCATCACTGATCTCAATCCTCTGTTTTGCCTGGAGCAGAATTAGAAAAAAACTGGTCCACTTCCTGGCTCTTTATTCTGGAACAATCAGCAGCTTCACAAGACCAGTCTACTCTTTCTTCCATGAAAGTCTTTAGTTTTTAGCAAATTCTAATGACTTAAGATGTGGCTGGACACTTATTGATTTCTTTTATGTCTAAACATCTTTTCCATACAATAGTTACAATATAAAAAATAAAATTCCTTTCATTACATATTGAGAACTGTTGGCTGAACAACCTGGATCAAACTATTTACATGAAATTTCCAGACCAGAATTAAGCAAGTCCCTTGTAAGATTACTTGAATAGAAAACCAGAGTAAATCAATACTAATCTGAAAATTGTCAAGCTCCGCTCATTGAACCTTCAATCTGCAGTAGCAAAAGAAAACCATATATTCATTTAATAAATCAGAAGACATTAAATCACTCTGTTTTTCTAAAAGCAGGGTCATGGATGACTCTCTTCACTCGCTTGTTATGGAATTTATAGATCTCCTGCATATTTCCAAAAATGATGTGCTCTTTGTTCACGATACCAGGTGGGATCTCTTGAACAGTACTTGTTATTTCCCAGAGATATGTCTGGTTTTTTTAAAAAAGGAAAAAAAAGAAGGGAAGCAAAGTTGGTTTAATTTTTATCAAGGTATAAACAACCATCCTCAAGCTAATATATGCAAAATCATACTGGAATTTATAAAATGTCTATTTTAGATTTGCATGATACAATTTTATGGTATTACAATCATGAGATTCTAAAAGTGCAACATGCCAATGAAGAGCTAACAGTTTAAAACCAGACCCTCAAATTACAGAAGAGATGAGTTTCTGTTTAGAGAGAATAAGCCAGTTCTCGAATGTGCAATGTAACAGTGGAAACAATAAAAGAACATTATCCCTTCAACAAAACAGTAAAAGCTTAACAAAAGCAGCAACCAGTTCATTGTGCCTGAAAATGAACAGATACGTTACTGTCCCTGTTCAATCAACATAAGAATGTTTAAGAAGCAAAACCAGAAGCTGATCAAGCCAGCACTGGCAATTCTTGATTTAATTGATAAACATACCAACTTCTGATACAACACCGCACAATTTAGCTCTATGGTTATAGATCATACAATATGACAGTAAAAAAACCCACAATTTGATAATTTTAGATTGGAAACAAGAACTTACATCCATACATTCCCGGAGATCTCTTACATAAGCCTTCTCTGTCTGGATAAGCTCAGCCATGATGAACCTTTCCATACACACAAGAGGGAGACAACTTTAGACTATTTGTTTCAACATATATCATTCTGAACAGAAATTAGATACTTGGGAAGGACTTTACATAGCAAATATATTTGATGAACTCAAGAGCACAGAGTGGATGAGAACTGCAACTAGAAAAAATGTGGACTATCAGTAAAAATGATAATAAAATGATTTAACATTGCTTTTGCATAAGTAAATATTAAGTCTCATTCTTGGAAGCATTCTGTGCTCTAATTTAATCTTTGTTTTAAGTAAAGGCTAAGGGAAGCAATAAAAATACTGAATAAGACTAGCATGGGTTACATTATTTACCCTCTCCAGCGGGCAGCCCTCTGCTTTTCTTCAGCCTCTCTCAGATTAAAGTACAGTAAAGGCTAAGGGAAGCAATAAAAATACTGAATAAAGTGACAGATCGTCATTAAAGGAATGGTACATTTGCTTGTTCTTATTTGTTGTGGAATCTTAGAAAAAATATTCTAGATTCTTTTTTGGACATTCAAGAGATTAGCCTATTTTAAAATGCCTTGGCTCGGACTTATCAAATAGCAATGCACAACATAAAATCCATATTCTCATTTTCTTCTTCACTTATACGGTCATTGCTAAGAAGTGGAAATAGACAAATGGAAAAGGCAGTGGGGGAGGGAGAAAAACATGACATATTGTATACTCTGACTTGGACCAAGACTAGCATGGGTTACTTTTTCCCTTGATTGTTTAATGTACATAATTTACATAAATGTAAAAAAGAATGCTTTGGTCACATATTAATGATATGTTGGCTGGGGCTATGAATGCACAACAACATAACTAAATACTGTAGATTAAAAATGACACACAAGTCCAAAGTATTGGCAAACATGCAGTATGCTAGGAGGAGACAAATTATTTACTCTTTCCTGTGGGCAGACTTCCGCTTTTCCTCATTAAATTCATGAGCAGCATCTCTCAGATTCACCTCTGACCCAGGAAGACTGGCTGGGATTATATCCACTTGCAAGCTTTTACTCTATATTAAGGAAGGGAAGATGATATCAAAATCAGTGAAGATCAGGAGAAATAAACACAAAAAAGGGGGGTTATCTAGATAGAAGCTCTACAAGACAGATTAAGCCATTCCACATTACCTCAAGCAAAAATAAAAATGCAACACTCAACGATTTATCGGAATCTGAAGAAATCCCTAGAGCTTTCTCTAAAGAGGTCCTGTATTTTTCCATACAGAGAGAAGTCTCTATATCTGTTGTCCAGTGAGGTGATACATTTTTTAATCTCTGCTGCGTGGGCATGCCCCTTTTCACAAAAGTCGTCAGCTAGCTGTATCAATAACTTCACCCGCTCTTTGGTTTGCTATAGGATACACGAAAGATGGGAAGGCGGTAAGAAGAATGGACATTCGGTGCCTCTAATAAATAATAACCTTTTCACACTATAAATAGAAGATAATATTCTTTTTCCGTGCTAACAGCTTTTTGGTACTTGAACAGAATTATCAGAATTCTTATAACATTTTTTACATGTCTAGATTTTAGGGTTCTGCAAAGTAAGAATCTGAAAACAGAATTAATTTAGGATAGCCTCGTGCATTGGTGCTACTACTGTGTTTGGGGATTATCTAACCCTCCAGAAAAGTTTGGGGAAATATGCCTCATTATGCTAAAAAACCAATTTATAGTTGTTCTGCCGGCTTTTAGTACAAGCCTCCGATGAAAAGGAAATTGTTTCAAAACAGACACCCACACTCAGTAGAAGTCCAGTAAATGTAGGGTAGGCTGACTGGTTCTGTTGGTGTGGCAACAGGGTTTATAACAGTTGGAGCTATAACTAGGGTGAAAACTAGTGGTAACGTTGAAATTGATGTCCCTTTTGGGTCCGGCGGTGGCCTTTCTTGGTGGCAGGCACGAAGCTGGTTGATGTGCCTCTGCGAGGTCCTCCCATCTTCTAGTTGGACTCTGTAAGAGACAGGGCCCGTTATATCACTAACCATTCCTGGGAGCCAGCGTGGTCCCTCCCCAAAATTTTACACAAACACTCTGTTCCCTATGCTTAATTTCCTGCCTCTAATTCCTTCCTCTCCTGATGTTTCTGGTGTGAAATCGGGGTGTAAACGATCTAAAGTAATTCTTAATTTACGGGCCATTAATAATTCAGCGGGACACTGATTTGTAGGGGGGCATGGCATGGTGTGTTGCATTAACAAGTTATCTATTATTCTTGGCCTGCCAATTTCCTTTTAACCTGCCTAAAACCTCCTTGGCTGATCTAACGACTCTCTCAACCCGACCATTAGAAGCTGGATGCCAGGGTGCTGTCCGTGCATGGCGAATTCCCAGGCTGGCCCGAAACATTTGGAACTCCTTAGCTGTAAATTGTGGTCCATTGTCGCTTACTATGACATCTGGTAGGCCATGGGTGGCAAAGACCCTTTGTAATACTCTTATGACGGCATCAGTAGTTGTGGAAAGCATTCGCTCCACTTCCACCCAACCTGAATAAGCGTCTACAAGTACAGTAGAACCTCGACATACGAGCTGCTCTATATACGAGCATTTCGAGATGCGAGCTAGGAGGGGAGGGATATTTCTGTTCTACTTACGAGCCCAAATTTGGGATACGAGCGCTCACCGCCTGTCCCTGTCAGCGGCCCAGCCACCTTCACCCTCCCGGACAACCGCCAGAGGGGCTCCTCCGGAGGGGTGCACGGGGAAGGGCTTGAGCCGCCACCTTCTCCCTTCCCCTTGGGAGCGCCGCACCTCTTGTCTGCCCGGCCCGAGAGGCACGAAAGCGCCGCTTATGCCGGGTGGTCCGCCTGGAACGCCAGCAATGCCGCCGGGCCGATTGCTGAGCGGGGGCAGGGCGCAGGAGGAGGCAACGCCGCACCGGACCCCTCAGGCTGCTCCGCCCGGGATGGGGCTCCTCCGAGCCCTCGATGCGCCTGCCCAGGGAGAAGCCGCTGCCCAAACCTCGGCCGCTCACCAAGTGGGAGCAGTTCGCGTGCCTCAAGGGCATCCAGCTGACTCGCAAGAAGCGTGGCACGCTTGTCTGGGATGAAGCCGCCCAAGAGTGGAAGCGGCGCTGGGGTTACCGCCGAGCCGGCGGCGACCCCTCCCGCGAGTGGCTCATGGAAGTGCCCGACTCGGCGGACCCCATGGAGGACCAGTTCACCAAGCAGCGCCACGAGAAGCGCGAGCGGGTGGCGCGCAACGAGCTCAATCACCTGAAGAACCTGGCGCGCGCCCAGCGGGGCTGCCCGGCCGCCGACCTCCACCCGACGGGCCACCAAGACCGAGCTGAGATGAGCTCACGTCTCCACCGCCTCCCGGGGCCGCTTTCAGCCTCGCCTGGCCAAGGAGCCCGCCGTCGCCCAGACCAACACGGCCCGCGGCAAGAAGCGGCGCTTCCAGCCGCTGCTGGGCAACCTTGAAGGGGAGAAGAAGCGGCACCGGGAGCTGGCCCGCAGCCTGAGTAGCAAGAAGCCCGCCCTGGACCTCACCCGCGCCGTCAACAAGCAGCTCCGCGAAGACGGGTGAAGGTGGCTGGGCCACTGACAGGGACAGGCGGCGAGCGCTCGGAGGGGGCACAGCCCGGAGCGAGACTTGGCCTCCGCTGCGGCTGCTTTTTGGGCTTGCACGCATTAATCGCTTCTCCATTGTTTCCTAAGGGAAACAATGTTTCGTCATACGAGCTTTTCAACTTACGAGCCTCCTTCCGGCACCAATTAAATTAGTAAGTCGAGGTTCTACTGTATCAGGAAACATTGCCCTTGCCATGGACCAGCAAAAGCCATATGTACCCGTGACCATGGACTCTTGGGTATTTCCCATGGCTTAGGGATAGCTGCTGGAGGGGCAGATCTTGATGCCTGGCAGTCTGGACAGTTTGCAACCTTTACCTCAATATCCTTATCTAGCCCTGGCCACCACACATAACTTCATCCTAAACCTTTCATGTATACAATTTCTGCGTGGCTTTCCTGCAATGAGTCGAGCACTTCCTTTTGTAACGCAGGAGGAATTATGACCCTAGGACCCCACAGTATACAATCCTTTTGCGTGGATAACTCTACCCTCCGGGTGGTATAGGGTCGTAACTCTGGATCGCAATCATTGTTAGGCCACCCTCGTTTGATGTAATCTAGTACCTTAGGCAGTATGCTGTCTGGATGTGGCAGCCGCAATTAATGCAGTGGATATGGGTGCCCTCCATTCCTCAATTAATAGGACATTTGAAGCTGGGGCTGGGTCCCGCACTTGTACGGCTAAGGGACAGCGACTAAGCGCATCGGTGTGAGGTAAAGCTTTGCCAGGTTGATGTACTAATGTGTATGAGTAGGCTGCAAGGAACTCCGCCCATTTTGTCATGAGGGGTGAGATCAAATATGGGGTTTGCCTTGAGCCTGAGAGAATGCCCAACAGCGGTTTGTGATCTGTATATATCATGAATTGGCGGCCATACACATACTCATGAAATTTCTTCACTGCAGCAACTATAGCCAACGCTTCTTTGTCCATTTGGCTATAATTGCGTTCAGTGGAGGAGAGAGTTCGAGAGAAATAGGCTATTGGTGCTTCCCTCCCATTGGCCAGTACATGATGTAACACGGCTCCAATTCTGTACTGAGACGCATCAGCAGCTAGAATGACAGGTATAGCTTGATCATATTGTACCAACACGGCGTTTGATGACAATAATCCTTTTAGAGCCTCGAAAGCAGCTTGAGCCTCTGCACCCCAATGCCAAGATTGCTTGGAATCCAATAACCTATACAAAGGCTCTGCGGTAGTAGCCTTGTGGGGCAGGAAAGAGCTATAGAAATTAAGTAGCCCCAAGAAAGCTTGCAATTCTGTTTTGTTGACAGTTGGGGGGGCTACCTTAATGGCAGAAACCTTTGCTGGAGATGGATGGATGCCCTGTGAATCCACCACATAACCCAGAAATTCTACCTTAGGGACCCCTATCCGGCATTTGCTTCGTTTCAGCTTAAGGCCAGCCTGACAAAATTTTGAAAGGACACCTTTTAAACGCTCTAATACCTCCACATTAGAAGAGGCCAAGATCAAGATATCATCAAAATAGGGCACGATACCAGGCAGACCAGACAGTAAACGTTCCATAATACCTTGGAATATGCCAGGGGCCACGCTAGCGCCAAACTGGAGATGGGTACAGCGGAAAGCACCCTTGTGTATAACCAAAGTTAAGGCTTCAGAAGTGGATTTGTTTACTGGAATTTGTTGATATGCCTGAGCCATGTCCAGTTTGGCGTACACGGATCCCTGGCCTAAGGAATGAAGCAAATGGTGCACAACAGGCACCAGATAGGGGTGTGCTTGCAATGCCCTGTTTAATGTACATTTATAGTCCCCACAAATTCTCACAGAGCCATCTGGCTTCACTGGAGTCACAATGGGTGTTTCCCATTGTGCATGATCAACTGGTACAATAATTCCTTGGGCTAAGAACTTGTCCAGCTCTTGTTTGACCTTTGTTTTAAGAGCAAATGGCAACCTTCATGGTTTTAGCCGGATGGGTGCCACACTTGGATCCAAATTTAAAGATATTGGACTACCCTTGTAACAGCCTAAACCATCTAAGAAAACATCTGCGAATTCAATGTAAACACAATCAAACTCACTAGATGTGGAATGCACCCCTGTTACACTGAGCCCCAAAGTCTCAAACCACTCCATACCCAACAAAGAGGGCAATGGTTTAGACACTACAACCAGGGGTAGCGTGCCAGTAAAACATCCCTTAGACACCCTTACATTCAACGGCCCTAAAATTGGTATTGTGTTTCCTTGATAGTCATGTAGTTGAACCTTAGAGGGCATTAATTTGTTTTTAGTCAATGTAGAAAGAATGGCAGCTAACGTATGCCAAGATATGAGACTCTTTGAAGATCCCGTATCAACTTCCATACGTAAAGAATGCCCTTCAATATGAACTAAAATGTCTAGTTTTCGATGCCCACCATTTTCTGCTGCCAAGAACACCTCTTCTTCCTCTATGGAATCCTCTTCTGACGCGATGGAGTAGCAGTTGTTGCGGCGGTTGGTTGTAGTAGGTGGTGGTCTTCTGCGGGGTGCTGACTGGACAGCAGGTGGAGGGAGGTCTGAGCGGCAGACACGAGCTAAATGACCAAACCTTCCACAGTGTCGGCAAACAGCATTTTTGAATCTGCAATTACTCCGTTGGTGTGGATCTCCACAGCTCAGGCAGACGGATTGTTGGTATCTCGAATAGAAGGAACGGGCAGTAGGCAGTGGAGGCATTGGTTGCCTAGCAGCTAGCATTGATGTGGGAGTAGATTGCAGCTTGGCAACTGTGACGTCAGGCGCCTCCCAGTGGTTGGAATGTTGCGCTTCATAATGAACTGTAGCAGCAATCTGAGGGGGCGTTGTAGATGGCAGATAGCGATGAATTTCAGCAGACGAGTGTGAGGAAAGCTCAGAAGCAACAGCCTCCTCTACCGCAGCTTGTAAAGTTAATTCCTGTCGAGCCAGCAAACGGCGTTGAAGGCGCAGATCCCTCACTCCACAAATAAATTGCTCCAATAAAGACTCTTCTAATTGGGTAAATTCACACTCTTGGGCAGCCTCACGAAGCAATGCAACAAAGGCATTTATAGATTGCCCCTCACTCTGGACTCGCTGTCTGAACGTGAAACACCTAGCCGCTATCAAAGGGGCTGGAGCGTAATGAGCTTTTAATTTGTCCATTAATTCCACCCAGGGGACTTCATAAACGATTCTGGGCACTGTCAGGGCTTGTGCCATATTAAACATTGCTGTGCCACATGCATTCAAGAAACAGGCGTGCCGCCGAGCCTCCGACAGCTCGTTTAATTCATTTGCCTGGAGATACACTTCGAAGCGCTGAAGAAAAGCTTCCCATGTCTCTGTTGCCTGATTGAATAATTCAAAATCAGCAGGGCTAGTGTGAGAACAAGCCATCGGTAATACTTGCGGAGTTGCAGTTGTTTACTTGAAGCAGTGAGACACATGGGCGGTCTCTTCCCTCGTCGCCAATGTAATATATCAGACTAAGTCGGTAAGCCTTCAATTAACTTGTTTATTTGCAAGTTAAACAACGGAACAGCGATGCGTAGCAATAACAGAACGAACGTAGAATACACAAACAAGAACGCCTCATAATCTTGACAGCTCTATTTATATAGCAGCTGTCAGCCCCAACAGCCAATCCAGACACAGGGAATTTCCCGCTTTTGTTGTCGCCCAATCCTGGGCGACTTCCCTGTTGATGAGGACATAATAATACCCAGCCAGGTTTTGTGGCTCCCGGTGTTTTCTGTGGGAGTCAGACCAGGGAGTTTTGACTAGGAACTTGTAGAAACTGTATTTCTATATTTATATAGATTTAATTCAACATATGTAACTACTATTTTATGTATGGTTTGATTGGGTTGTGTGACAGGGATAAAGTGGTTATGGAGCTTATAGAGACAGAACGAAGACATATCTTATTCCCAATGAGATTAGAATTCCTCTGTTCCTTATATTAATGAACATGATACCAAGGAACACCCAACCCTGATTCAAAAACATGGTTGAATTACTTGGTCACCGTTTCTTGTATGGGATGATCTCATGTCAATTTACAAGCAAATTAGCCCTACCAGCTTCTTGTTGAAGAGGCACAGGTGCTTTTGTTTCCATATTAGTCCTATTTCCATGATATGGGATCCAGCCATGTATAATATGTTACCATGGCAACTTAATAGAATAGAATTTTTATTGGCCAAGTGTGATTGGACACACAAGGAATTTGTCTTAGTGCATATGCTCTCAGCATACATAAAATAAAATATACATTTGTCAAGAATCATGTGGTACAACACTTAATGATTGTCATAGGGGTCAAATAAGCAATGAAGAAGCAATATTAATAAAAATCTTAGGATATAAGCAACAAGTTACAGTCATACAGTCAACATGGGATGAAATGGGTGAAAGGAATGATGAGAAAAACTAGTAGAATAGAAGTGCAGATTTAGTAGAAAGTCTGACAGTGTTGCCGGAATTATTTGTTTAGTAGAGTGATGGCGTTCGGGAAAAAACTGTTCTTGTGTCTAGTTGTCTTGGTGTGCAGTGCTCTGTAGCGATGTTTTGAGAGGAGGAGTTGAAACAATTTGTGTCCAGGATGTGAGGGGTCAGTAAATATTTTCCCCACCCTCTTTTTGACTCGTGCAGTATACAGATCCTCAATGGAAGGCAGGTTGGCAGCAATTGTTTTTTCTGCAGTTCTGATTATCCTCTGAAGTCTGTGTTGATCCTGTTGGGTTGCAGCAACAAACCAGACAGTTATAGAGGTGCAGATGACAGACTCAATGATTCCTCTGTAGAACTGTATCAGCAGCTCCTTGGATAATACATCATACAGCCTTCCGAAAGGCTATGAAGACCTGGCTTTGCTGGCAGGCCTGGTTATTGTTTTAATTTGTACTTCTTTTTATTGTTAACTGTACTTTTTTACATTGTTTTAAGCCGCCCTGAGTCCTTTGGGATTGGGCAGCATAGAAGTCGAATGAATGAATGAATGAATGAATGAATGAATGAATGAATGAATGAATGAATGAATGAATGAATGAGATGATAACTTAGAAATATCCAATACTACAGAAGTGAAGATAATTTTAACCTCAGTATTAGCCTAGCGCAGTATTAGTGACCTTGTCAACTAATTTTAAGATGTTGGTCCATAGTTACACCATCCAACTTGATATTTTTCTGTAGTCACTGACAGCAACCCTTTTGCATTTCAAGCAGTCACAGCTGGAGAGGCAAAGCAGAGCCTTCTCTGTCTAATGATTTCAAATCCTATTTCTCATATTTGACGAGAAAAGATAATGTACACTTTCTAGCAAGTATGAGCAAATGCAACAAAACTATTTCTTTACATGTGAATATGCCCTAGCAGCTGTATAGATTGATGGCTATTGCTCCTTCTGCAGAAAAATGCAGGCCATGGCAGATTTATGAAAAATCAATCACATGGGATAATTTTGCCTCTGGACCAGCTGTTCATGTGGGAGGCAAGAATCTGGCATATTAAAATGGTGCACCTAGCAATATATTAAATATGAATAAATATATACTTTTAAGTCCATATTTCAAAAGTTGCCTTTACACGGACTACAAAATGAAATTTAATAAGATAGAAAAAACACTTTTACATCTATTGCATGCTGGAACTGCTCATGTTCACCCGGCGTAGCTGCACACACTGTTCCAGATGTTTTTGCAGTTGTTGGACTGCCAGGTCCACCTCTTGCTGTTTCCCATGGAGGATTTTCACCTGAGTTGCCACGTCCACATCTCTGGCACAGAGCAGTTCAACACCTATAACCACACATATAGGTTATACCTTCCTATGTGGTATACTTCACTAAAACTCACATACATGATCTATTAAAGGATTCACAGCCCAATGCAGAATTTCTGAAATGCACTTTTTTCACTTTGAAATTAACTGAAAAAAAGACATTTGAAGCAGCATATATGTTTGTACAATCAATAGATCTGTTTGGGTGAATATGTTAATAAATGCTTGGAAGAGGATGGAAAATTACTAAAAATATTTGCAGATGCAGAAGTATCTCCCCTAAGGGCTGAAATCCTATGCTTTGTAATCACAATCGTATTGTATATAAACTAAGTATTAACTATACTTTTGCTTACATAGATTTGCTTTTTTATTGCTTGAAATTATCTATTATGGAGCTAGAAATTTTTTAAAAAATTTATTTAAATGGAAATTAATAATCAGTACTTTGCTAACCAAATAGTATTTGATTGTGGGGTTGTCAAGGCCATTTATAATGAATATTGAGTTGAGTGACTTAGAACTATAGCGCTTCATATAACTTAATAGAAACAAGTGTTTTCTTCTGGTTATTATTACAGGGAAACTTCCTGTAATAATAAAGAGTGTCAAGAAGAAGTTAGTGATAAATTAACGACTTGCCACACTATCTATAGAAGACGTGAACTTGGGAGGGGTGAATACCAGGAGGGAACAGATGCAACCACCGGGGCTGGGTCCCCCTCTCCAGTTCCCAGTATATAGATAGGTTCCACTGGGCAAATTTGAAGTTTCTCAGACGCTTCCCATGTAAGCATAACAACTAATGGGAAGTTAATGTGGATTCAGAAGCTTCATGAGGAAGGGTGCTTAGATGATCAGAAGCAATTTGATTCTTCCCAGCCCCTAAGTGCAACCTAGAATATAGGAAAAGACAGAATTTGCTTCTGTGGATGCCTACATAGAGGAGTTCACTCCTAAAGGAGGCCCTTCCCTTTCCCCCTCTATCCTCTTCCAACCCAAAGTGTCTACTCACCATGCTGCTCCACTTTGTGGAGTTCTATTTCAATGGTAATTTTGACTCTTCTGTGAGCAAAGCAATTTCTTTCATCCTCCAAAGATGAGGTGGAAGGATTTTCTGGCCTGTTTGTCATGAAACAGCACCAGAATATATTTTTGAAGCGTTTCTGAAATCTCAGGAACCTAAGAAAAGGAATGGAAAGGAGTAAAACCTCTGTTACACTCTACCTGCTCTATGTCTGGGACAGAGAGAGCATTTGGGCCAAGAGAGCAGCTGCTTCTGTGAAATCTCTGCAAAGGAGTCCAATCCTGAGGGCAGATCCTTCCCTACATTATCCTCTCAGTTTCCCCATCCCAGTGCAAAGGCTCTTAGACAAACCTTCCACCACCCAAAACAAAAAAAAAGCTTGAGAAGCTCTTTAGAGCAGCCCTTCTGAAGACCTACTTACATCTTTGAAAACATCTTGCTCTGCTGAGTGACCACTGGCAGTTGGTGACTTTTGACCTTAGACTGATGACATCATACAGCCAATAGAATTCCAAGGTGAAGGCCTCCTTTGGAATCTACTAAAGGTGATCTGCTCCACCTTTTCTGCATACACTGTTGGCAGTCAAATGTCTCTAGGAACCTGCTAACAAATCCCTCAAGCTGCCTCTTTCTCATCTTTTGGTACAGAAGCCAAAATTTGTCATATGTAGCTTGTATTTTTATATCAAAGCTGTTCTGTTCGGGTCTGTGAAACCCGAAATCAAAGTTTGAGCGCCTTGAAAAAATTTCCCCTGCATATCTGAAACTTGAAATTTCATGACTTTGCATCATTTCAGAGGTTCTCGCATGAGATTTCACTTGCTGCACATGCACAGGAACCAAATCTCATGTGGGGGCACATCGGGGCGCACATCTGCGCACATATCTGGGATTTTCCTACCAGAGCTGTGCACCTGGAAGCACCGGCTGCTGCCCGGCAGTGATCTCGCTGCATTTACGATACGGGATTGGACAAATTCATGGAGGGAAAGGGGGAGGTGGAGAGAGAGAGAGAGAAAGGAGGGGAATATTTTCAAGGGAAAATCGATAGGAACTGACTAGCCCAGGGGTCTCCCACCTTGGCAATTTTAAGCCTATCAGAATCCCTCAGCCAGTAAAACTTTTAAATCACATAAAGCAAGAATCCTGAAGATTCCGGCCTCTCTCTCCATTTCTTGCCACATGGCCAGCACTTTTTTCTCGTTATCCAGCAACTTGATGGAGGAACCATGTGGACTTTTATCAGAGTATATAAAGAAGCTGCATTTCCCTTTTCACATGAAAACTGTTCTTTATATGATAGCATTTGTAAGAAAAGCTTTTTAAAAAATGCCTTATGATGTATTTAAAAGACAAATGTACCAGACCAGAGGGACAAGCTGCACCACTGTCACAATTCTGGAGAAAAATCATCACAGGATTATAAGTAAATTTCTTGACAGGGAAAAAGTAGGTTTTAGTGCCATTTAGGTCTCACAGGTACTTACTGGAAAGAGCCGGGGTGGCGCAGCTGGTAGAGTGCTGTACTGCAGGCCACTGAAGCTGACTGTAGATCTGAAGGTCAGCGGTTCAAATCTCATCACCGGCTCAAGGTTGACTCAGTCTTCCATCCTTTCGAGGTGGGTAAAGTGAGGAGCCAGATTGTGGGGGCAATATGCTGGCTTTGTTAAAAAGTGCTATTACTAACATGTTGTAAGCCGCCCTGAGTCTAAGGAGAAGGGCGGCATAAAAATTGAATAAATAAATACTAATGCAGGGGTCTCCAATCTCCAGTCCCTGTGAGTGAAGCCCCGTCCTTGGATCCATGCAGCACATGAAACGCTCTCCACAGAACTAGTCCCTGGTGCCCAAATGTTTGGGAGCCACAGTACAAATAACATTGAAGACACAATGTGTCTTACGTAGAAAAATCAAAAGATCATACCTTCTCTTTTTAGTAGGATGAAGTTACTTCGTTGCGTAGGAAATTTTAAATAAAATTTTATGTTGTTTTATGTTGTAGTTTACTTTATATTTTCAAACAATAGATGAATTTAAGATGAATTAAATAAATTAATAGACCTTATTCTATTCCGTACTTTACAATATGAACTTTTCAAATGACCTGGTTAAGAATGGGGGAGTTATGCTGGCTTTTATTACATTCCTTAGCAGCCAAATGGCTTGTGAAAGATTCAGGATACTCATAGAATTGATTCATAAAATACAGCCCAATGCAGAATTTCTGAAATGCACTTTTTTCACTTTGAAATTAAGTGAAAAAAAGACATTTGAAGCAGCATATATGTTTGTAAAATCAATAGATCTGTTTGGGTGAATAAGTTAATAAATGCTTGGAATAGGATGGAAAATTACTAAAAATATTTGCAGATGCAGAAGTATCTCCCCTCAGGGCTGAAATCCTATGCTTTGTAATCACAATCGTCTTGTATATAAACTAAGTATTAACTATACTTTTGCTTACATAGATTTGCTTTTTTATTGCTTGAAATTATCTATTATGGAGCTAGAAATTTTAAAAATATTTTATTTAAATGGAAATTAATAATCAGTACTTGGCTAACCAAACAATATTTGATTGTGGGGTTGTCAAGGCATTTATAATGAATATTGAGTTGAGTGAGTTAGAACTATAGCGCTTCATATAACTTAATAGAAACAAGTGTTTTCTTCTGGTTATTATTACTGGGAAACTTCCTGTAATAATAAAGAGTGTCAAGAAGAAGTTAGTGATAAATTAACAACTTGCCACACTATCTATAGAAGACGTGAACTTGGGAGGGGTGAATACCAGGAAGGAACAGATGCAACCACCGGGGCTGGGTCCCCCTCTCCAGTTCCCAGTAAATAGATAGGTTCCACTGAGCAAATTTGAAGTTTCTCAGACGCTTCCCATGTAAGCATAACAACTAATGGGAAGTTAATGTGGATTCAGAAGCTTCATGAGGAAGGGTGCTTAGATGATCAGAAGCAATTTGATTCTTCCCAGACCCTAAGTGCAACCTAGAATATAGGAAAAGACAGAATTGGCTTCTGTGGATGCCTACATAGAGGAGTTCACTCCTAAAGGAGCCCCTTCCCTTTCCCCCTCTATCCTCTTCCAACCCAAAGTGTCTACTCACCATGCTACTCCACTTTGTGGAGTTCTATTTCAATGGTAATTTTGACTCTTCTGTGAATAAAGCGATTTCTTTCATCCTCCAAAGATGAGTTCGAAGGATTTTCTGGCCTGTTTGTCTCGAAACAGCACCACAAGATGTTTCGGAAACGTTTTTGAAATCTCAGGAACCTAGGAAAGTATGGTTGGAAGGAAGCTCTGTGCTCAGCTGAGCCTCCTCCTTTCCTTTCCTTTTTTTCTTTCTCTTCTATTCTTCCTGGCAGTGGGCAGCACGAGTGGATGGGGCAGCAAGAGTCTGAAGCGGTGGAGGTGGAGACCAACCAGGTTTTCTGCCCTGCACAGCCCCTCATTCCCCTCCCACCTGCATCAGCCCACTTGCGATTAAGCAGGTGAGGATGGAGCAGCTAACAGCCCTTTGCAAGCCTGTTAGTGCATTCTACTCACTGTGCATGCATGCCAGGAACTCAGAATTTCCATGGGCCCTGCCTGGTGTGCCCGGCAACATGGCTTCGTGTGCCACCTGTGGCACATGTGCCATAGGTTTGCCATCCCGGGCATAAGGTATGCTTGTGTGAATCTTCCTTTAAACATTTACAGATAAGAACAATGGTGTTCTACGAATATGGTCCCCAACCCACAGCTCATGAACCAGCATGAACCAGTACCACCAGGAACAGGGGCAGAGAAGTGAGTGAACCTCCATCTGTGCATGCACAAAATCCAGGCAGTGCCCAATTCTCCATTGCATCTGGAAGGAGAGTCCAACATGGGTAATACTCCAATTCTATTGGTAGAGTTAAAAATTTACATATTATTTTAGCACCGCCCCCTCTGCTCTTCCCATAAGCCAGTTTTAAAAACTCAGTCTAAGTGTAGAGACATACTGAGTTGTAGCTTAGAGAGTTTAAGTATTTAAAATAAGAAAAATAGTGAATAAAATGTTTTTAGCATGTTGTTACCGTTTTAATCCTCTTCTTTGTGTTTCAGATGCAGAAGACTGAAGAGGATCAGACGGTCAGGGGTCTCTGTCCTCAGCGGACAAACACCCCCAAGGAACCTTCTCAGGGGTTGTTGCCTTCCCCCAGTGGGAGCACCCCGTAGAGAAGCACCCAGCCTGGGGGTCCCTGGTCTCCGAGACCATACCGGGGCTGTCAGCCGAAGGTGGGGGGGTCCGCCCCCCCCACTGGGAGGCTTGAAATCCGAGCGCACGAAGCGGACGGAGCCGAGCGCCTCACAGCTGACTGGGAAGTCAGCGGAGCGGCCGCTAGAGCCGCCGCGGTGGCCGCAGCAGCCGAAACCGCCAAGCGCCCCGAAAAGACCCACAACGGGTGCGGGCACCCTCCGGAGGACAGGACGGGGCAGGAAGACACCCCCGGTCAGCGGAGGGGCCCGAGAGCGGCCGGAGAAGCCGCGCGAACTGGGCGCCGCCATCTTGAAGGCGGCTGGAGCAGCAAGACGCGTTTTGGCGCGCAAAAGCTTTTTTCGGGTGGCAAACAAGCGCGAACGGGCGAATCGGCCCTAGTGCGTAGGCGCGGGCCCAAGGAGGCTAAAGACGCCATTTTTGGAGCACTTCTGACGAGGATAGCGAGAGCCAAGCTACCGGTGGTCAGAAAGCCATAATCCTGGGCTATTATTGGAAGGAAAGTTTCCATATTACACAGCAGCCGTGAGTACTATGGAGGAACATCAAGGGAAGGAGGTCCCCAGCTCCCCTGCCTCATCTAAGGATAAGGCAAAGGGGAAGGCCAAAGAGAAAGCAAAGTCACACTCTTCTGCCTCCTCCTCCTCCTCCATTAAAGAGGCTGAAAAACGTATTAAAGCATTGGAAAAGAAGCTGGAAGCAGCATTACAGGCATCCCCAGTGGGTCTCCCTCTAACTCAGAGGCAACCTTCAGACCCTATGTCACCCCCATCTACCTTTGGGCCTACAGGGGTTACACCAGAAGGGGACTGGTCACCAGATAGGCAGTTTCTGCCCCTACCCCAGGCCATGCCTTCGCCCAGCACATCTTGGGCCAGGCCAGGTTCGGCAGCCCAGACAACAAGAGGCCCCCAGGGGCCAACAGCCACCTTTACGCCCACAGCGGCGGGCTTGCGCTCCCAGCCCGGGGCGTGGCAGAACTTGCCCCCAGACCTGCAGGACCTTATCGCAAATGCGTACTCGCAGGGCATGGCGCCAGGGGTGCAACAGTATGGTGGGCCTCCTCAACAAGCGGCAGGTTCGTGGTCGGCACCGCCCCCCTCGGGTTTTGGTTCCTTATTGGAAGAGCAGGAGCAATTTGAGGACAGTGAACCAGAATATGGTTTTTCCGAGGATGAGACTACCCCTGAACAAGTCCCCTCGGTTGGCCTGTTCAAACCGGCGCTCTTCAGAACCTTACTGTCTAAGGCCAAGCAAGTAATGAATCTGCCGGGCTCAGAAAAGGCTACAGAAACCGCTGAGTCGGGTCAGACTTCGGCCTCTCTCCTAGATGAGCCTCAACCCGAGTCCGACCATTTTCCTGCATCAGGCATTTTCGTAAAAGGGGTAAAACGACCTTGGCAACAGCCAGCGGCAGCTCAAGGGCCATCCAACCTTGAGAGGAAATTTTATACCTTCGACGAGGAGGTGGAAAAGCTGCTCGAATTCCCCCCTATAGACCAGCCGTTCGTCACGCTTGTCTCCAGCGCATTGGTCCCCTCGGAGACCGGAGAATGCTTACGGCCAGAGGAGAGAAAAGCGGAGACACTGCTGCGTAAGGCACACCAGATGTCTGGCTGGGGATTCTGGGCAGCGGCGGCAGCGTCGTTCATCAACCGTGCATCGCTCATGTGGATCAAGGAAATGCAATCCCGCCTGGGGCCCGAGGACGGGCGTCTCCGCCAGGACTTGAGTAAACTATTGGCGGCGACGGACTTTTCGGCGGACGCCACTCTTCATGCGGCCAAGTTCTCCGCCAGAAGCATGGCAACCACTTTGTCATCGCGCCGCCTGCTGTGGCTACGGAACTGGCAGGCGGATCTTAAATCTAAATGGCGCCTAGCCTCCGGCCCCTTTCAAGGCTCCACACTCTTCGGAGACCTGTTGGAGAAAGTCTTAGTGGAGGACAAGGATAAGAGGAAAGTATTGCCTAGGGCTAACAGACGGCCGGACAGGAGGTTCACTCCTTATTCAAGGCGTCAGTCCTTTCGTTGGGATTCCTCCACCGGGGCTCCTCAAAACCAACGGTCCTTTTCCCAGGGACAATATGGCCAGCAGTCCTATAGGAGTGACCGCGGCTCCTTCCAGGATAGGACAAGGAGCTATCACCAGTCTAGGAGACCTTTTCGAGGAAACACCCAAAGAGGGTTCAAACGCACCAAATGACGCGACCGGCCCTCGGCCAATCGGAGGGAAACTACAGGAGTTCTGCACGGCTTGGCAGGCAACATCCTCCGACAAATGGGCCATAGCAACAGTCACATATGGACTTCGACTAGAATTCATCCAACCACCTCCCAGCCGGTTTCTGCGCTGTCCCATACTAAAGGACATGGCAAAGAAACTACAATTACGCCAAGAGATCTCACACCTGTTGGAAATCCAAGCCATAGAGTTGGTTCCGCCACAGGACGAGGGCAGGGGATTTTATTCCATGATTTTCATCGTCCCCAAACCCTCAGGAGGCTGCACGTTGATCCTCAACCTGAAGCAACTGAACCTATTCATAAAATACCGAAGGTTCAGGATGCACTCCTTGCAGACCATTCTGGCTTCCATACGACACCGAGACATTTTAACATCCATCGACCTCAAGGAGGCATATCTGCATGTCCCTATCCATCCGGACCATCGCAGATTTCTCAGATTCTTCACCGAAGGCAGACACTACCAATACAGGGCCATGCCATTCGGCCTGTCATCGGCCCCAAGGACATTTACCAAGCTCTTGGACGTACTGACCGCCAGCTTAAGAGCAAGGTCCATCAGACTGATGGCGTACCTGGACGACATAGTCATATTGTCCAGGTCCCAGGTAGTGGCGGAGAAAGATCTCAGCGAGACAGTTCGCACGTTAGAACTTCACGGTTTCACGATCAACGTGGCGAAAAGCCAGTTAGTACCTACCACCAAGCTTTTACACTTAGGAGCCATTATAGACACGCTGGAGGGCACAGTGTCGTTGTCTCCAGAAAGACAGGACAACATCCGATGGTTGATTTCAGACCTCCATACGGGGCCAATACCATTGTCGCTGCTGTCCAAGATATTGGGAACTCTGGTGTCCGCCATTGGCATAGTTCCCTGGGCCAGGTTTCATATCAGGCAACTGCAGTGGTTCCTACTTCCTGCTCAGAGGGTCAAGGTGAGCCATTCCCACAGGCGAGTCTGCTTGCCACGAAAGGTCAAGGAGTCCCTAAGATGGTGGGCATCGGCAGCCATAAGCAGGGGATCTCCCTTCCGGGTAACGGATCAGGTCATTTTGACCACCGACGCCAGCCTTACCGGATGGGGAGCTCACATTGGGGTCCACATGGCTCAAGGTCTGTGGACAGCGGAGGATCTTTCATCGGTCAACATCAACTTTCTGGAATTAAAAGCTGTGTTTCTAGCACTAAAGGCATTTGCTCCCCTGGTCCAACAACAGCACGTGTTAGTGCTCACGGACAATGTGGCGACCAGAGCTCACTTAAACCACCAAGGGGGCACACGGTCGCAGCGTCTCATGGAGGAGACGGAGGCACTATTCCGCTGGGCCGAACAACATCTGCGGTCCCTGACAGCGGAGCACATTGCAGGAGTATCCAATACGCAGGCGGATTGGCTGAGCCGCTCCACCTTGGATCCATCGGAGTGGAGGCTGGATCCGGTCCTGTTTCAACAGGTGGTGAGGCGGTTTGGACTTCCATTAGTGGACCTGTTCGCCAGTCCCCTGAATGCTCAACTTCCGAGATTCTACACAAGGTTTCCGGCACCGGGCGCAGAGGAGGTCAACGCTCTCCTAACACCCTGGCCGCCAGGACTGCTCTATGCGTTCCCACCAACGCCTCTTCTCCCAAGAGTGGTGGAGAAGATCCTGAGGGAAGGAGCGGAGGTATTGCTGGTGGCCCCACACTGGCCTCGCCGTCCGTGGTTCTCCGATCTAGTGGCATTGTCAGTGTCAACCCCTTGGAGGATTCCGGACCAGATGGTCTCCCTCAGCCAGGGGAACCTACAACATCCAGATCCACAGTGGCTTCAACTGACCGTTTGGCACTTGAACGGGTCAGGCTACGAGGATTGAAGCTACCGGAGAAGGTCATTGACACCATGCAGGCTGCAAGGCGTCCATCTACATCCCAAATTTATCAGACGACGTGGGCGGCCTTTTGCGGTTTCTGCGACAAACAGCAAATTGACACGGGACAGGCCTCAGTGATTACGGTTCTGGAGTTCCTGCAGGCGGGCCTCGATCGTGGCCTAGCCCCGAATACACTAAAACGCCATGTGGCAGCCCTTGCAACTATGATACAAGTCGAGGGAGTCCGTTCCTTGGCTTACCATCCTTGGGTTAAGGATTTTTTACGGGGTGCTACAAACCAACATTCACCACCGATCCGGAGGTTTCCCTCATGGGACCTTCAATTGGTCCTCAAGGCCTTGACAAAACCACCGTTTGAGCCTTTGAGATCAGTATCGTTACGACTGCTATCAATCAAAACAGCCTTCCTAGTGGCTATTACGTCGGCACGGAGAGTGTCAGAGTTGGCTGCGTTATCAGTACGCCCTGACCTTTGTATCTTTTACCCAGACCGAGTGGTGCTGAGGTTGGACCCTTCCTTTATACCAAAAGTAAATTCTGAGTTCCACAGGAAGCAGGAGCTCATCCTGCCTGACTTTTGTACCCATGGCCATCACCCATCGGAATTGCGATGGCATAAGATCGATGTACGCCGGGCGGTCAAGATTTACATTAGACGCACAGAGACCTTTCGGAAGACGGAAAGACTGTTTGTGTCGTTCTCGTCAGATAAAAAGGGACTTGGACTTTCATCTGTTTCCATTAGTCGTTGGATCAGGGACTGTATTGCGGAGGCATACAGAGCTCGTGAGCAACCGGTTCCATCGGGAGTGACTGCTCATTCGACGAGTGCAGCGACCTCAGCAGCCTGGGCCACCCAGGCGTCCATAGATGACATCTGTAGGGCTGCAACGTGGTCAGCTCCGTCAACTTTCATCCGGCATTATAAGTTGGACTCCTTCGCCTCTGCAGAGGCGGCATTTGGGAGACGTGTGTTACAACGAGTTTGTTTATCTCCAACGTCCCTGGCAAGACCTTCTCCCTCCCATGGGCAGTAAATCTCTGGTATATCCCATGTTGGACTCTCCTTCCAGATGCAATGGAGAAGAACCGTTGTACCTACCTGAACGGTCTTCTCAGTGCACTGGAAGGAGAGTCCAAACCCACCCGGTTTAGTTGGGGTGCAGGGACGCCGGAGTATGCAGTTAATCAGTTATTAGTGTTATCAATAAAAATTGGTTATCCTCTTACTATAGTTCCTTCGTTTTTAAAACTGGCTCATGGGAAGAGCAGAGGGGGCGGTGCTAAAATAATATGTAAATTTTTAACTCAGTCTCTACCAATAGAATTGGAGTATTACCCATGTTGGACTCTCCTTCCAGTGCACTGAGAAGACCGTTCAGGTAGGTACAACGGTTCTTCCATGTCTCTCTGGTCTGCGGAAAAAAGTCTTCCGTGAAACTGGTCCCTGGAACCCAAAAGATTGGAGGCCACTGCTCTAGAGAAAGCACATATTCTCAGCAGTTCCAAGCTTCAATGTTCAAAACCTTTCATGAAGTTTCTAATCTGAGTTCTCAGATGGCTTGCTTAATTCTAGTTCCTTCCTGTAGTTCTGTGCCTTTTCACCTCCTACCCTTCGTCATCTAGGCATCCTCCCAGGTATCTTACTTGCTTGATTTACTTGCATAATAGCTGAAGGAAAAATCCAAAAATCAGAACCTTTTTCTTATTTGGGTCACAAATTGCTTGCTTCTCATGCTTCTGAGTTATCTTGTTTGAAATTAACTTCACCCACTACTTTGGTTAAATTGCAACAATATCTGAGATCCATAAATTGGGCGCGTCCCTATGTGGGACTTACCACCTCTCAATTGGCTCCTTTATTTTCTGCGCTCACTTTGGGTTCAGCACTTCATTCAATTAACTGCCATTCATTTAGAGGCCTTGCAACAAGTCAATGCTGCTTTACAGCACATGTGGGTGGACAGGATGGAAGCCAATCTTCCTCTTGTCATGATTTTATTAAACACTGTGGGTCTCCCCACGGCAGTTCTTGCACAAAAGTCCTCAAAATTATTAATTCTGGAATGGATTCATCTTTCTCATACCCCACGCACCATTGTCTCTCAGAGGTCTCATCTTTTTGCTACATTCATTGTCAAATGTCGGCACAGGGCAAAATTGTTGGCTGGAATTGAATCTTCTGTGTTGTACATACCCTTCTCTTTATCAGTATGGGACCCTTTGTTTGCGAACTCTGATCATCTTCAGTTTGCACTGGCTGATTGGCCTGGGGAGGTTTCTTGTCATGCACCCCTGACCCAAGACTATCACTTGTAAGGACAGTCCCTTTTCAATGGCACTCCCCACTGTCCCCTGCTCCCATTTCTGACACTGTCACTGTATTTGCAGATGGTAGCAAGACTTTGGGGGCATGTGCCTGGCTGCACGAAGGTCAGTGGTCAACAAAAATTACTCCCCCTCAGACCTCTGCTCAGAGGGCTGAATTGGCTGCATCTATTTTGGCATTTACAATTTTTTTCTGAGCAACCTTTTAATTTGATCCTTGACAGTTTGTACGTCACTCAAATTGTTTCTTCCATTTTTGATTCCTATCTGTCACCATCATTGGATGCAAACCTCTTGTCTTTGTTTTTCTCCTTGCAAAAATTAATCATGGCACGAAAGTGTTTATTTTTGTTTCCCATATTAGGAGTCATCAACCCTTTCCTGGATTTTTGCAAGAAGGAAACAATGTAGCAGACGCTGCAGCTTCAGCTACAACTGCCTCCGTCTCCCTCATGGCTGTTGTTTCAGCCCCGACTCCTTGGGAAAGTCATTCTTATTTTCACCAGAATAAAAAGGCACTCATGAAACAATTTGGCATAACAGCAAATGAAGCATCTGTTATTATTCAGCAATGTCCCATCTGTAGCCAACAAGCAAACTCCATACCTAGAGGTACGGAATGCTGCCAGATTTGGCAAACGGATGTAACGCAATATCCTCCCTTCGCTTCTTGGAAATATCTTCATGTTTCCATTGATACATACTCAGGCTACATTATGGCCACTCCGCAAAGGGGTGAAGCCACCAAACGTCATAAATCACTGTATTCGCACCTTTGCATCGTTGGGACGTCCAAAAGAACTGAAAACTGATAATGCACCTGCTTACACAAGTGCGGCCTTTGCTGCCTTCTGTAACCAGTGGGACATTGTACATAAATTCGGGATTCCTTACAACAGTCAGGGTCAACCTCTCGCGGAGAGGGCAAAGTTAACGCAAAACGTGCCCTGGACAGATATGATCAGATGCAGGGGAAAACTGCCCCTAACCTCCCAGCGGTGCAAAACACTCTTAATCTTTGTTTATATACCCTGAACTTTCTTAATTTGACTGGCATTCCTTCATCCTCTGCTTCGACTCGTCAATTTTCCACAGTTCCAGTTTCCTCCCCCAGGCCTTTGGTCTACTATCGTCAGCTACCAGAACTCACCTGGAGAGGCCCAGCAGATCTTATCACTATATCTTCCTAAACATGCAGGCACAAAAGGGGGACATGGACACACACCTCCCCTTCCTGCGGGAACCTCCAGAGATGACAGCACTCCAACAACTGGCTGACCCCCTGCCTGACCTGGAGACTGGCCAGGGGCACCCGCAACCACCACCTTTCGAAGAACATGAAGAATCTCCCAGGGGATATTCGTTGCTTCGTCAAACAGCACCTAATCATCACTCTTTTTTTATCCTTGTGTGCTTATTGCATTGTCTGTTAGTTTTGCTATTTTTCTTTAATGCAATATTATACTTTACAAAACAGAGGGGCCTGGTGGGTCCTAAGCTCCTCACATACCCTAATGGGGCTTGAAGTGGGTCCCTCAATAGAGTAAGGAGACACATTCCTCAACCATGCATGTCCTCTGATCCTCACGAGCTATCGCAATGCCTTACCTATAACCTGTGGGTGCGTTTGGCTCAACAAATTAATGTCTCCACATTTTGTTTAAGTGAGACTGTGGACATGCATACATTGCTTGGCAATTGTTTGATTCCTTTATGTACTCCTCTTTCTTTAATCCTCAATGGCACCACCTTGGGAATGTTTTTGAATTCGATATCGTGATTCACCACACTGGGGTCCTATCACCAGGATCCTTTCCTCATTTGCAGTATCTCTTTACACACCAAACATTGCCAGTGGTGCACATGTTTCCTGTGCACGTATCACAGGTTGTGACTCCTCTCCATCTAAAGCACACTGTTTAGAAACTGGCCATGTTTTATGGAACTGCTCTCACTATGAAACCATATTTTACAACAGGGCACACATCATACTGCCCACTAGTTGGTTTTTCACATGGGGCCAATGTACCTTTCATTACATTCCTGCATATCTTTCTAACACTCAGTGCTGTTTGAGTAGACTTACAGCAGTCTTGCCCAAAAAGGAGGACATCCTTACCCACACAAAAAGGTCCTCTAAACCCCTTGATGCTTCATGCAATGATGAGATAAAGCTATTGAGCAAAGCTGAGTATGTTTCACTTTTGGTATCCCTAGTGGGGGTACCTGGCTTGGCTGCAGGCAACCAATGAACAGCGCATTGCATTGCCTGTTCTTTAGCAAAACCCATTAATGCTACATCAATAGCCATTGCTGCCTTAACACAAGAACAAATAGAGCTCCGACATGCAATTTTGGAGAATAGAGCTGCTATAGACTTTTTGTTACTGTTACATCATCTAGGCTGTGAGTATGTAAAAACATGTGTTGCTTTAACATCTCAGACAACTCACATTTGGTAAAAAAAGCAATTGGACAACTTAAAGGATCTTGCATCTCACATTCGAAAGGAAGTGTTACCTGCCTGGTGGAATGCCTTTTGGTCCTGGCTTCCGGATGGTTCCTGGCTACGTATTATCCTAACTACTGTGATTGTTGTGGTAATGGTTCTTGTAACACTTTGCTGCTGTATTCAATGCATTCCATCATTACTACAAATCTTTAAAAGTCTCTTGTCCTCTAATAGGAAGGTCATTCTCACCAGGAAAGTTAAACCCCTTCTGGACTTAGAGGCCCACTTGCATCAGCAGGAAGCTATACCAAAGAAACAACCTTTCTCTCTGCCCAGCGAAGAGAAAGAGTCTACTTTTAAAAAATAAAAACAGGGGAGATGTGGGAACATGGGAACTAGTGTCTTGGAATGTGCGTGCGAAAAGCATAGACCTTGAGCATGACACATATGATAACCCAGTTTCTCTTGCAACATTCTCCTTCCCAGCACTCTTATCTTGCCTTCTTTGCTGCTAGCCTGAGAAAAGTGCAACATTATATATCATGAGGTGGACTGATGGGTCCCTTTTCTCGCTTTTGCTTTCCTTTTCTCATGAATCAGCACTTTGAAATGTAGCACAAGTTGTGTGTGATTTTTATTGGTTATATTTTGTACGCTTAATACGTTATGAGTTCGAATTGGTGTAATTGACCCATGTGAAATATAGCATCACAGAAGCCTGCCTTTGTTTGCTTTCAATAAAAGGGTCATCCTGGATTGAATCTAGGTTGTCTCACCAAAGAGAAAAAGTTGTTTTCATGTTTCTTGTCCGAGTTTTTTTCTCTCAATTGGCTTTGTGAGTAACCCGCAGTCAGTTGCCAGCTGCGAGCCCCCATAACATAGTCCCAATTCATGACCACAATATAGACAAGAAAATTTGTCATTAAGCAGTATGGTCATCTGACTTCTCATTGCCATCATTCTATTCTTTATGCTAATCACCTGACTGCATTACTGACTGAAATTTGTCTGTCTTTTTGACTGTCTGTCTTAAACTATTCTCACAATGACAATACAAAGAGAATGTTTGAAATAAAAGATTATTGTAAAAATATTGACATCCCCATTCCTTGAATTCTGAAGGGAATTTGGGCATAATTTGTCCTTTGATTACTCTGCATGCTAGAGAAAACACAGGCTTTGCTCAAGTGATTTTTATCTGATCTTGAAAAAAAATGCTTCAATTCTCAGAAAGGCAAGAGTCATGTATATTTTAAAAATTAGGTTACAGGATCATTACTGAACATTAAAGAAATTTCACAGTGACTTTCTAAATAAAGAGCTTACATGGCACTGTCCAGTTTATGCTCTGAACTAGTTGTGATACACATAGACTATTATGAAACTATTTTCAATGTAAAATTTAGAATTAATAAAGATATTAGAAAAGAGCAAAATATCTGAATTAACTAAGAGATTACACACATTTCTAACACCAAGATACAACTGGTGGAAGTCTCAAAGGTATCAAGAAGGCCAACAAGCTGAGGGTGTTGGAGATTCTGCATAATTCCAAGTTCACGAGTGACTTGATCTCGTTTCATCAATTTCTTATTTACGAATTTAGCGGCTACTTCTTGCTTGGTTTCCTTTTGATCACATCTCTTAATGACAGAAAACCTGCCTCTTTAAAAACAACAGAAGAACAAAGTCAATAAGGAATACTTGAAACCTAGCTCAATTTTAATAAGTCACTACATACCCTATTTTTTGGAGTATAAGATGCACCAGACATACCTTAGTTTTTGGGGAGGAAAATAGGGGAAAAATCTGCCTACCAGATATTAATCTGGCTAGTGTCCTTAGTTTGGTCAGCTTCAGCACATTATTTTATCCGCTGGTTAGGGCTTAAAAAAAGCCATATTTGGAGAAATCTTATTAATTAAACAATGAAAGAGGTTACAAGTCATAAGAGCTGGGAACATCGTTAGCACCTTCTTAGAGCTGGAAAGAAACATTTGGAGCAAATAGAGCAATAAAAAAAACCTGCAAAGACTTAGGGCTTGGAAAACATTCTTCACAGAGAGTAACAATGAAAGAGCTTGTAAGCAGGTAAGACCTAGTTAGAGCCAAAAAAAAAAGCTTCGGGGAAAAAGCTACATTCAGTGTATAAGACGCACCCAAATTTTCAGCCTCTTTTGGGGAGGAAAAAAGTGTGTCCTGTACTCCAAAAAATATGGTATATGGTAAATCTGACCATGAAGTATTAGAAAGATATGTCTTTAAAAGCCCCAGAAATATTTAAAAATGCCAAATAAAAACAAAGTAAGGATTTTTCAATAATACCGTAATCTGAATTAATCCTAATTATACCTCAGTCTTGGCTATCATTTAAAGTATGTACATTGGGAAGACGCCAATCAACTTCATTGAAGCATGGTCATTATCTTCAGAAGAGCAATTAAAAAACAATAAAATTATGTGAATGGGTGCTATCCAAATGTTCTCAGCAAATTTTCTTAGACTAATAATGAGACTAATAATAACAGAATTATATAATTTTTGCCAGATTACTAGAGGAAACTACTGCACAGATTTCACTATAAGTGTAAGGATAAGATCTTAGTCAATTTGTATTAACTCATTTAAAATTAGCAGATTTATTTGTTTCAATGTTCAATTTTGTGAGCCGCCCGACTCTCCGGAGAAGGGCGGCATACAAATAATAATAATAATAATAATAATAATAATAATAATAATAATAATAATAATAAAAATAATAATAATAATAATTTTACACTGTAAAAAGACTCTTAAAGAATAATTCCTGCATATCAATGTGAATTAGTGTGAAGCAAGTTCATCTGCACATACATAAATATGTGCTCCTGTCTTTCTATATACACACACTCGAAGTATAAGAAGCACTAGATGATTATACCTGTCAAGCTCAGCCACTTCACTATAAAAGGAATCAAAGTTATCCTTCCAGATAACCATGATTCCATCGCTTCCAGGACCTTAAAAATAAAGAAAACACCCTCTCTCCATTAAATAAGTTAAATTAAAAATGGCTATATTTTTATCTCATGTTGTGATATTATACATGTGAAACTACCTAAAACTCGCAGACTAGCCTTAGTGGAAATTGAACCCATATAATTTGCAGCTATCCATGTGTAGATGACATCATCTTCTGTGGTCACACCAATCATTTTCAGATATGCTTCTCCTAAATCACTGAAAAATAACATAAACTTTAAGCAGGTGAGGCATTAGCTACCTGTAAAACTATTAGTGCTGTTAATATTTCATATGTAAAATTTCTCCTGCTTTAATTCAAGTCTCTCTTAACTGATAAGAAAGCAAAGAAATGGATTACAATTTCATGCACAAAAACCATGACTGTCATCAGTATAATATATTCCATTTATTTTTTAAATTTTGCAATAATTCCTTTTTATTTAGTTTTATTATTATTATCATTAATAATAATAATTTATTAGATATGTATGCCGCCCCTCTCCGAAGACTCGGGGCGGCTCACAACAATAATAAAACACAAAAAAGGGGGGTTATCTAGATAGAAGCTCTACAAGACAGATTAAGCCATTCCACATTACCTCAAGCAAAAATAAAAATGCAACACTCAACGATTTATCGGAATCCGAAGAAATTCCTAGAGCTTTCTCTAAAGAGGTCCTGTATTTTTCCATACAGAGAGAAGTCTCTATATCTGTTGTCCAGTGAGGCGATACATTTGTTAATCTCTGCTGCGTGGGCATGCCCCTTTTCACAAAAGTCGTCAGCTAGCTGTATCAATAACTTCACCCGCTCTTTGGTTTGATATAGGATACACGAAAGATGGGAAGGCGGTAAGAAGAATGGACATTCGGTGCCTCTAATAAATAACAACCTTTTCACACTATAAATAGAAGATAATATTCTTTTTCCATGCTAACAGCTTTTTGGTACTTGAACAGAATTATCAGAATTCTTATAACATTTTTTACATGTCTAGATTTTAGGGTTCTGCAAAGTAAGAATCTGAAAACAGAATTAATTTAGGATAGCCTCATGCATTGGTGCTACTACTGTGTTTGGGGATTATCTAACCCTCCAGAAAAGTTTGGGGAAATATGCCTCATTATGCTAAAAAACCAATTTATAGTGGTTCTGCCGGCTTTTAGTACAAGCCTCCGATGAAAAGGAAATTGTTTCAAAACAGACACCCACACTCAGTAGAAGTCCAGTAAATGTAGGGTAGGCTGACTGGTTCTGTTGGTGTGGCAACAGGGTTTATAACAGTTGGAGCTATAACTAGGGTGAAAACTAGTGGTAACGTTGAAATTGATGTCCTTTTTGGGTCCGGCGGTGGCCTTTCTTGATGGCAGGCACGAAGCTGGTTGATGTGCCTCTGCGAGGTCCTCCCATCTTCTAGTTGGACTCTGTAAGAGACAGGGCCCGTTATATCACTAACCATTCCTGGGAGCCAGCGTGGTCCCTCCCCAAAATTTTACGCAAACACTCTGTTCCCTATGCTTAATTTCCTGCCTTTAATTCCTTCCTCTCCTGATGTTTCTGGTGTGAAATCGGGGTGTAAACGATCTAAAGTAATTCTTAATTTACGGGCCATTAATAATTCAGCGGGACACTGATTTGTAGGGGGGCGTGGCATGGTGTGTTGCATTAACAAGTATCTATTAATCTTGGCCTGCCAATTTCCTTTTAACCTGCCTAAAACCTCCTTGGCTGATCTAACGGCTCTCTCAACCCGACCATTAGAAGCTGGATGCCAGGGTGCTGTCCGTGCATGGCGAATTCCCAGGCTGGCCCGAAACATTTGGAACTCCTTAGCTGTAAATTGTGGTCCATTGTCGCTTACTATGACATCTGGTAGGCCATGGGTGGCAAAGACCCTTTGTAATACTCTTATGACGGCATCAGTAGTTGTGGAAAGCATTCACTCCACTTCCACCCAACCTGAATATGCGTCTACAAGTACAGTAGAACCTCGACATATGAGCTGCTCTATATACGAGCATTTCGAGATGCGAGCTAGGAGGGGAGGGATATTTCTGTTCTACTTGCGAGCCCAAATTTGGGATACGAGCGCTCACCGCCTGTCCCTGTCAGCGGCCCAGCCACCTTCACCCTCCCGGACAACCGCCAGAGGGGCTCCTCCGGAGGGGCGCACGGGGAAGGGCTTGAGCCGCCACCTTCTCCCTTCCCCTTGGGAGTGCCGCACCTCTTGTCTGGCCGGCCCGAGAGGCACAAAAGCGCTGCTTATGCCGGGCGGTCCGCCTGGAACGCCAGCAATGCCGCCGGGCTGATTGCTGAGCGGGGGTGGGGCGCGGGAGGAGGCAGCGCCGCACCGGACCCCTCAGGCTGCTCCGCCCGGGATGGGGCTCCTCCGAGCCCTCGATGCGCCTGCCCAGGGCTGAAATCCTATGCTTTGTAATCACAATCGTATTGTATATAAACTAAGTATTAACTATACTTTTGCTTATTGCTTGAAATTATCTATTATGGAGCTAGAAATTTTTAAAAAAAATTATTTAAATGGAAATTAATAATCAGTACTTTGCTAACCAAATAATATTTGATTGTGGGGTTGTTAAGGCCATTTATAATGAATATTGAGTTGAGTGACTTAGAACTATAGCGCTTCATATAACTTAATAGAAACAAGTGTTTTCTTCTGGTTATTATTACTGGGAAACTTCCTGTAATAATAAAGAGTGTCAAGAAGAAGTTAGTGATAAATTAACGACTTGCCACACTATCTATAGAAGACGTGAACTTGGGAAGGGTGAATACCAGGAAGGAACAGATGCAACCACCGGGGCTGGGTCCCCCTCTCCAGTTCCCAGTAAATAGATAGGTTCCACTGAGCAAATTTGAAGTTTCTCAGACGCTTCCCATGTAAGCATAACAACTAATGGGAAGTTAATGTGGATTCAGAAGCTTCATGAGAAAGGGTGCTTAGATGATCAGAAGCAATTTGATTCTTCCCAGACCCTAAGTGCAACCTAGAATATAGGAAAAGACAGAATTGACTTCTGTGGATGCCTACATAGAGGAGTTCACTCCTAAAGGAGCCCCTTCCCTTTCCCCCTCTATCCTCTTCCAACCCAAAGTATATACTCACCATGCTGCTCCACTTTGTGGAGTTCTATTTCAATGGTAATTTTGACTCTTCTGTGAGCAAAGCGATTTCTTTCATCCTCCAAAGATGAGGTGGAAGGATTTGCTGCCCTGTTTGTCTCGAAACAGCACCAGAATATATTTTTGAAGCGTTTCTGAAATCTCAGGAACCTAAGAAAAGGAATGGATGATATCATACAGCCAATAGAATTCCAAGGTGAAGGCCTCCTTTGGAATCTACTAAAGGTGATCTGCTCCACCTTTTCTGCATACACTGTTGGCAGTCAAATGTCTCTAGGAACCTACTAACAAATCCCTCAAGCTGCCTCTTTCTCATCTTTTGGTACAGAAGCCAAAATTCGTCATATGTAGCTTGTATTTTTATATAAAAGCTGTTCTGTTCGGGTCTGTGAAACCCGAAATCAAAGTTTGAGCGCCTTGAAAAAATTTTCCCTGCATATCTGAAACTTGAAATTTCATGACTTTGCAACATTTCAGAGGTTCTCGCATGAGATTTCACTTGCTGCACATGCACAGGAACCAAATCTCATGTGGGGGCACATCGGGGCGCACATCTGCGCACATATCTGGGATTTTCCTACCAGAGCTGTGCACCTGGAAGCACCGGCTGCTGCCCGGCAGTGATCTCGCTGCATTTACGATACGGGATTGGACAAATTCATGGAGGGAAAGGGGGAGGTGGAGAGACAGAGAGAGAGAAAGGAGGGGGATATTTTCAAGGGAAAATCGATAGGAACTGACTAGCCCAGGGGTCTCCCACCTTGGCAACTTTAAGCCTACCAGAATCCCTCAGCCAATAAAGCTTTTAAATCACATAACGCAAGAATCCTGAAGATTCCGGCCTCTCTCTCCATTAAATAAGTTAAATTAAAAATAAAGAAAACACCCTCTCTCATTAAATAAGTTAAATTAAAAATAAAGAAAACACCCTCTCTCATTAAATAAGTTAAATTAAAAATGGCTATATTTTTATCTCATGTTGTGATATTATACATGTGAACCTACCTAAAACTCGCAGACTAGCCTTAGTGGAAATTGAACCCATATCATTTGCAGCTATCCATGTGTAGATGATATCATCTTCTGTGGTCACACCAATCATTTTCAGATATGCTTCTCCTAAATCACTGAAAAATAACATAAACTTTAAGCAGGTGAGGCATTAGCTACCTGTAAAACTATTAGTGCTGTTAATATTTCATATGTAAAATTTCTCCTGCTTTAATTCAAGTCTCTCTTAACTGATAAGAAAGCAAAGAAATGGATTACAATTTCATGCACAAAAACCATGACTGTCATCAGTATAATATATTCCATTTATTTTTTAAATTTTGCAATAATTCCTTTTTATTTAGTTTTATTATTATTATCATTAATAATAATAATTTATTAGATATGTATGCCGCCCCTCTCCGAAGACTCGGGGCGGCTCACAACAATAATAAAAACAATGTTACAATGGAACAAATCTAATACTAAAAGACAAAAAAAAATATAAAAACCATTGTTTAAAACCAAACAACACATACATACCAAACATAAAATATAAAAGCCTGGCGATATAGGTGGGTCTTGAGTAATTTACAAAAGACAAGGAGGGTGGGGGCAATTCCACTCTCTGGGGGGAGTTAATTCCAGAGGGCCGGGGCCGTCACAGAGAAGGCTCTTCCCCTGGGGCCCGTCAAACGAACCCGCCAAACGACATTGTTTAGTCGACGGGACCTGGAGAAGGCCAACTCTGTGGGACCTTATCGGTCACTGGGATTCGTGCGGTAGCAGGCTGTTCCAGAGGTACTCTGGTCCAATGCCATGTAGGGCTTTAAAGGTCATAACCAACACTTTGAATTGTGACCAGAAACTGATCAGCAGCCAGTGCAGGCCACGGAGTGTTGTAGAAACGTGGGCGAATCTGGGAAGCCCCATGATGGCTCTCGCGGCTGCATTCTGCATGATCTGAAGTTTCCAAACACTATTCAAAGGTAGCCCCACATAGAGAGCATTGCAGTAATCGAACTTCGAGGTGATGAGCGCATGAGCGACTGTGAGCAATGACTCCCTGTCCAAATAGGGCCACAACTGGTGCACCAGGCGAACCTGGGCAAACGCCCTCCTCACCACAGCCGAAGGATGGTGTTCCAATGTTAGCTGTGGATCGAGGAGGACGCCCAAGTTGTGAACCCACTCTGAAGGGGTCAATAATCTCTCCCCCCCAGGGTAATGGACGGACAGATGGAATTGTCCTTGGGAGGCAAGACCCACAGCCACTCCGTCTTGTCTGGGTTGAATTTGAGCTTGTTGACACCCATCCAGACCCCAACAGCCTCCAGGCACCGGCACATCACTTCCACTGCTTTGATGACTGGATATGGGGTGGAGATGTATAACTGGGTATCATCGGCATACTGATGATACCTCACCCCCATGCCCTTGGATGATCTCACCCAACGGTTTCATGTAAATATTAAGTAGCAGGGGGGAGAGGACCGACCCCTGAGGCACCCCAAAAGGGAGAGACCTAGAGGTCAACCTCTGACACCCCACTAACACCGACTGCGACCGACCAGAGAGGTAGGAGGAGAACCACTGGAGAACAGTGCCTCCTACTCCCAACCCCTTCAGCCGGTGCAGAAGGATTCCAGGGTCGATGGTATCGAAAGCCGCTGAGAGGTCAAGAGGCACCAGGACAGAGGTCAAGCCCCTGTCCCGGGCCCGCCAGAGATCATCCATCAATGCAACCAAAGCAGTTTCTGTGCTGTAGCGGGGTCTGAATCCAAACTGCTGAGGACCTAGATAATCGGCCTCTTCCAAGGACCACTGGAGTTGGAGCGCCACCACCTTCTCAACAACCTTCCCCATAAAGGGAAGGTTGGAGACTGGACGGTCTCCATATTGTATACAATATGCAATTATCATGTAAGATAATACTGTTGAAGACTGAATAATCTTTTTGTCTAGAGAGCCTTTAGACCCTCTTGACAAATAGTGAAAAACAAATGATGGAAAGCTTTTTTACACATTGCTTCTGTATCTTTCTCTCACTGACCTCTGTGTTACACACCTTCTTATATTCATGAAACAAAAGTACATGTCTATGTACATGCACATGCTCATTTTCAAAGTTAATTTAAACAGAATTCTGTCTACATACATCTTTCCCATCCTAAATACGTCTTAAAAAATCTACTTTTTATCTCAAAGCTTATATACATTGCATCTAAGATAATTATAATATGGGGGTGCTTAAGGGTTTTGTTCGTTTGAATGGGGCCAGGTACTGCTTGAATATTGAATATACTTTTAATAATGTTCAGAGGATATGCTTTTGACCATATCTCAGCATGGTTTTCTGCTTAACTCAACTCTTCAACAAATACTCTATCAAAATAAAAGCTAAAAATGGCAAAGTACTAATATAACAACAATGGGCAATCCAGTTTCAACAATGGGTCATTTGGAATATTGTCAAGAGGTCATTTCAAATGATGTTGGGTGAGGGCAGTGGAAAGGGCTTTCACACAATGTCCACCAGGATAAAACATAATTTGTGTAAAATCTGAAAACAAGGCAAATAAATTCTACATCCAGAAAGACAATATCTTGGGTTCAAAGACAAATAACTTGGAGACCATTTTGCCTTGTTGTCTTGTCATCTGTAAACCCAGTTAGTATATCCACAGAGGTCCTGGGTTTTTCTGGCTGTTGCCACTTAATGCCAGTTACGTCCATGACTAATCTCTCTTCATCTACAATTAGACGGATGATAACAAAAGAGTCCAAAGTTATCCAGCAGCCATTCAGACTGGGCTATTTCAATGGATCTTTGGGCTCTGAAGGACTATTTTGACCTCTCTTTGGGGTAATTGTGAATATGGGATATGTTTTTTCCTCAACGTTCTCAAGTTATCTAATTGTTTCCTTGTGTTTTAATTTTAAACATTATTATCAACTGAAAGCCATCTCTTAGAGGTGGATATGATTGCATTGGCATACAAGTAGTTCTTGACTTTTGACCATTTATTTAACAATAGTTTATTCAAAGTAATAAAGGCACTATAAAAGGGCCTTATGAGCAATCCCCACAATTACAATTACAATCACTGCAGTATTCCCATAGCCACATGATCAAATTGAGATGCTTGGCAACTGGCATATATTTACAATTGTTGCAGTATCCCAGGGTCATGTGACTACAATTTGCAACCTTCTGGAGAGGAGGTTTTTCCAATAAGCAAAATCAATAGGAGGGAAGACAGATTCGCTTAACAGCTATGGCTAAAAGGCTCCAACGAGATTCATTTAACAACCGCATTGCTTAGCAACAGAAATTAAGTCCCAGTGAAGATAGATAGAATCTATCAATCAGTTTCATCCAAAGTCACTAATTTGATAAAAATGAGAGGTTCTTTAAATTTATATTTTTCTCTTCCACTCAATATCCAATTCACAGAAAATGAAGCATTCTAAACAATTTGTGTTTTAATTTTAAACATTATTATCAACTGAAAGCCATCTCTTAGAGGTGGATATGATTGCATTGGCATACAAGTAGTTCTTGACTTTTGACCATTTATTTAACAATAGTTTATTCAAAGTAATAAAGGCACTATAAAAGGGCCTTATGAGCAATCCCCACAATTACAATTACAATCACTGCAGTATTCCCATAGCCACATGATCAAATTGAGATGCTTGGCAACTGGCATATATTTACAATTGTTGCAGTATCCCAGGGTCATGTGACTACAATTTGCAACCTTCTGGAGAGGAGGTTTTTCCAATAAGCAAAATCAATAGGAGGGAAGACAGATTCGCTTAACAGCTATGGCTAAAAGGCTCCAACGAGATTCATTTAACAACCGCATTGCTTAGCAACAGAAATTAAGTCCCAGTGAAGATAGATAGAATCTATCAATCAGTTTCATCCAAAGTCACTAATTTGATAAAAATGAGAGGTTCTTTAAATTTATATTTTTCTCTTCCACTCAATATCCAATTCACAGAAAATGAAGCATTCTAAACAATTTGCTTAACACCTAACATATATTACAGTGTAGTTTAATCTCTGTTGTTTATGGAGATTCTAAGTCATCCAGGTCATGGTTGTCCCAAAGGTGCTTTTTCAAAAGACAACTACACTTCGTTTTCCTTTGAAGAAGTTTCACTATTCTTCCAAGAAGTTTCCAGAATTGAAAAAGCTTATTGGATGAGAAGTGAAACATCTTCAAGGAAAAACAAAATCCTGTTGTCTTTTGAAAAAGCACTTTTGGGATTTGATATCTGTTGCCCATGTTCCCTTTGAATTACTTCATGACTGACAGAAAACAACTAAAAATAACATGATATCTTTTGATCAGGAACCAGGATGAATCCCTGGCAGTCTATAAGTTCCTTGGATAATAGAGGAAGGGATAGGTTAGCTAATATCATAAACTGAACTAAAAGAAGAAAGATGAAGGATAGCACAATAAGACAATATTGTATTATTATAGCTGATCCTAATCGAATTAATTTGTAGATTTTCTGTGGAGTGAATTTACTAGGGTACCTAGCCTAAAAAACCCTTACTTTTGTCTTTTTTTTTTTGTAATGAAAAAAAATGGCTTGAGCTGCCTATGATATTGACAAATGTCTAGGCACAATCCGGATTTAGAAGCAAGTTTATGGAATAAAAATGGTGGGTATCTGGAGACAGCCCTTGACTTTGAAACACGGAGCATTCTTCCAATATTAAAATTATTTTAAAAATGAATAATGATTAAATATATCAATTAATACATAAATGAGATAAAGTGCTCTTATGGCGTGGGCGCCTCTAAGTATAGGGGCACAATACTGAAGGAACTAGGATGGGGACTGGCAAAGTCAAGCTTGTTATATTTGCTTACATTTCTTCACATTTGCAATCTTCTTCCAATGTGGTCCAAGTATGCAGTTAAGAGAAGCCCAGTACCTGCAAGAGATGCTGTAATGGCTGCCATTGCTCAATGTATTAAGATCAGGACCTTCCTTGACCTTTCTTTTGGCGTCTGGATTTTATTTTCACACTTGTATCATCATGGGAAAAGTTTGTATGCTGAGAATGGAATTGTCAACTTTTTCATCATGGAATAAAGGAATGTCAGCCTGGATGTGTATCTTTTTCAGAAAATATTGGTAAAATTTAACCCATGTTTCACAGATTGAAAGTTTTTAACATTTATAAAGTTTAAGTATTTGCATAATGTCAGGAAGAAATACCTTCACAGAAACCTTATTGGCAAGTCCATCTCTAGATTTATGGTAACCATTTTCTAATTTGCCTTCCCTTTTGCCGTCTTTGTCTTTTTTCTCAGATTTTTTCTTTAGACGGAGTGCTGTGTGCCAATTAGAGATTATAAAATATGCTGAGAGAAATAGTTTTTCTAGTGATTAAGGCACCTGCTTTCTAGAGCAGGAGACTGTAAATTCAGGTCCCCCCTTAATCATGAAAGCCAGTGGGTGACCTTCAGTCAAGTCACTCTCAACCCACCTCATGTACAGGGTTCTTGTTGTGAGAGAACAGGAGTGCGTTAGATATGTTCTAAGCTTTCAGTTATTTGTAAAAATAATGAAGGGCAGATATGAACAAATAAATAAATACATAAAATAATTAATCTCAGCAGCCACTGCAGCTTTCAATTGGAGTTTTCCAAGGTTCTGTAATTTTTGACCCCAATTGATCCACAGTAGTTAGGATAAGAAATATCTTAAGAAGAATGTATGTTTTGCCACCCCGAGTCTTTGGAGAGGTGCGGCATACAAATCTAATAAATTATTAATTATTAATTTATTATTATTATTAATTAATTAATTGTTATTATTATTTAGAGAGAGAAAATTAAATATTATCCTTCATTAAATCAGCCGAAGTAAAATAACTATTTTAATAAAATACTTATTTTATAGTTTTTATTTGTATTGCAAAAATATATAGGAGCCCATTTTATATATTGGAGAACTGGACTTGGCCTAGGAAAGTTTGTATCACTAAGGTACTGCAGGACTCTGTTGCTATTGCAAACTAATGAAGTCATCAAAGAAACATGCATCACACCTACTTCATTGTTCCATCAGAGTTATCAATAGTGACTGCACTGGTGTGTCCTAGGACATAGCCGGGGATCCAGCCCTCAGCTGCAGGACACTGGTCAGTGGTGGCTCGGAACACCAAAAACATGTTCTGTTGGTTGCTGGCTAAAATTTGCACGACCTCTCCTTGGTAGACATTAATCTCATCCTCCTTCACTGCCGTATAATCGTGTGTCACCAGCATGGTGGAGATATTGCTACTGCTGCTACTTTCACTCTATAGAAGAACCAATTAGAAGGTTGAGAGAGAGAAAAGAAAAAGGAGGAAAAAGTTGACAATGAACACAAATAGAAAAGGGTATGACAAAATAAAAGGCTGTTACCTTTTAAGCAGCTATATGAGAGTGGGATGTTACCTACAAGATTTGCAACAAGACTTTTCAATATAAAGACTATATTCTAATTTTATATTACTAAGTACAATTATGTTATTTTTCTGTTCATATAGTAATTGTTTAGTTTGTGGAATCACAGCATGATAAGCTTGCATTTCTTGATCTCTATACATTTTACAAACTCTTGTTTTCAATTTAAAGTGAAAACAGATGACTGAAGGGGATGTGAGTCAATATAACTCATTGTACTTCCCACTATTAGGATACAGGAGCCTCAGATTCAAGGCAAATTGCTGTATCATATGGGATTCTAAATTGCTAAATACAATGATAAAGTAGGCCAATGTTTTCCTGGATTTCCAAAGGGTGGATTAAGTTACCTTTTAACAGTGTGATATAACTTTCCCCAATGTATTGCACTTCTCCAAATTTTTAGAATAATGCTTTATGAAAATGGAAGCTATTATTGGCAAGATGGCTCCTGGTCTTTTCCCCCCCACTGTCAATGATCCTACGGTGCTCCTTGAACGGTTCTCCTCTGAATTCCCACGGCATTCCCATTGATCTGAATCAGCCATGCTGCAAGGACTTCCAGATGGCTTCTGGGGACTTTTCATTGCTTTCATCTTGGGGATCTTCTCTATTTCTGGACCATTCTGCTGTACACTGGAGGGATGCCTGCCTGTCTGGTTACAGCCAGCCTCTAGAGTGGTGGTGTGGGGAGGCAGGGAGGAATTGTGAATGGACATACCTGACATCTTGTCTGCCTCTGCTTGGGATGAAGTACCAGAGGAGACCAGGACTGGGGAGTGGTGTCGGACTGGCTGCGGGATCCGGGAAGGCCTGCTACGGCTGGAGCTGGGGATTCCAGTGCAGGTGCTAGGACCACTGTTGTTGCTACTGCTGCTGCTTCCAGGACCACTATGGTTCCTCTGGTACTCAATAGGTGATGTCAGGGCTGCAATAAGAAAAAAAACCCACACAAAAATGAAAGATGATGTAAAGCAGTCTTTCATACGGCAAACTAAATTTTGCTGGTAGACAATAAGCAGCGGTTTTGATTGGCAAGGTTACCATCATCTGTGAAACAGCATTTTGATGGAGAAATAGCCCACTAGCAAGTGAAAAACAGAAGAAAAAAAGATGAATATTAGTCTTGTCTGAGTTTCAATGCAACATATTTTATCCAGTAGAACCTAGTCAAGACCATAATTTATTCCACAGTTTTGGTCACAAACCTGATATGATGGAACCTAATTTTGGAAATTTGGCGCTTACAAAAATGTGGAAGGAATATTGGCTGTAAACATTTTTTTTGCATGTTAATTTTCTGGTTGGAATCAGATTTGGTCATGGTCTGAAGTGTTCGTGATCAGAGATTCTACTGTATATACAAATGCTTTACCATGCACGTTAAAAGAAGTAGTAATTTAGACATGAAAAATATATATAATTAATTAAACAAACAGTAAAGCCTGTAATGTATATAACATTAAGTTTATCTCTACGATATTATCTCACCTACATTTTGATGGTTGTTACTACAAAATGGTATAAGAATAAAACAAAGACATACATTTGTGATGGTTGCACTGTCCTGTGGCCATGTGATCACCATTTGTGACCTTCCTGCTGTCTTCTCAAAACAAAGTATTAAATGGGAAAGCCAGAAGGGAAGGTTACAAGTTGCTCAGGTACCACTTCCTCACCAAGCATTAGCCACCCGCAGCCTGCTTGCTCGGGCATTGCATTGGTCATCCACACACCCTCTCCTTCCTGGGACAGCCACCTTCCTACACTGCAGCACTTATGCTGGTCACCTGCACTTCCTGATGTGCCTTTCCCCCACCTGGCAGTATCTACTCCTGACCAGCTGAACCCATGCTGTGCTGACCATTCCCACAACCTCTTTTGCTTGACAGTAGCCACTTGCCTGCCTGCTGGCCTGCTTGCGAGGCACTAGCAACTTCCTGCTGTCTTCCCCACTAAAATTGGTTTCTGGAAGTGGAATCCCAGTGGCCGAGAAGGTCCCACAGAGTTGGCCTTCTCCAGGTCCCGTCAACCAAACAATGCCATTTGACTGGCCCCAGGGGAAGAGCCTTCTCTGTGGAGGCCCCGGCCCTCTGGAATCAACTCCCCCCAGAGATTAGAAGGGCCCCCACCCTCCTTGTCTTTCGTAAATTACTCAAGACCCACCTATATTGCCAGGCATGGGGGAACTGAGACACCTCCCCAAGGCTTTTATATTTTATGTTTTGGTATGAATGTGTTGCATGGTTTTTAATTGCTGGGGTTTTTATATATCTTTCTTTTTAATATTAGATTTGTTGCAATGTTATATTGTCTTCTTATTATGTTGTGAGCTGCCCTGAGTCTTCGGAGAGGGGCGGCATATAAATCTAATAATTTATTATTATTATTATTATTATTTAAGGTTTGAAACAAATTTTTAATTTCTGCTATATCTAGTTTTTCTCCAATACCTAATGAAGTTAGTGGTGGTGTACTTGCAGAATGTGAAGGTGTTGTCTTTGCTGCCATCGTGCAATTCAATCGATCAAGCAGAGCAGAAGTAACTCAATCCAAAAGTAAAGAAATAATTGTGATCTAATATTTATAATATTTGTAATCCAATAAGTAAAGATAGGAATATTTGTAATCCAATAGGTAGAAATAAGAGAATTTATAATCCAATGGGTAGAAATAGTAATATTTGTAATCCAATAGGAAAAGATAAGAATATTTGTAATCCAATGAATAAGAAACAAAAATATTTGTACTCCAATAGGTAAAAAATAAGAATATTTGTAATCCAATGAGAATAGAAATATTTGTAATCCAATGGGTATAAACAAAAGTATTTATAATCCAATAGGCAAACCGAATGCTCCAAAAAATGCTCACAAAAGTAATGCAATAGAAGAAAAAGAAAAACTTCTCAATAATCCAAGAGAAAACCAGGAAAGACTCCAAAAAACAAAACGAAAAACAGCAACCACAAGGCTCCCAAAATAAAAATAAAATAAAATAGATCCAAAGGGAGGGGAGTCCCCCCAAAAAAGTCAAAACGCACACACACAGAGAGAAAAAAACCCCTCCCCCTCAAAAAGAGGGAGAAGGGAAGACAAGAAAAAAACAGTGGGGGAAAAAAGGTGGCTTGTTTAGTTTTAATGTGCCAAGAATTCAATGTTTTAACTAATAAATTTTACAGTGTATGGAGTAGAATATACTTTAATGATACACTTTAATCAAAAACAATCTTCAGTAAGAAGGAAAATCAGAGACATTTTACAACTCTCTCCTCTTTCAATGAGGAAGAAACTGAGAAGGGAGGGAGTTGCATGATTTCCCCTGATTTCATTCTCAATCTGATTAAATTCCTTCCACAAATAATGAATAAAAAAGCTACTTTTTCTTATTACTGTATATGTAATCACTTTTTACAAATGTCCCTCCATCAGACAACAATATGTTGGCCAACCTTGCTTAAATTATATAGTAAACAGATGCAGGTATAGAGCAATCTACTACTACAGTGTAAAGTCTGGAATGCTGCAACAGATTTATGTATAATGGTGGGGGAACCGGATAGAACTGATTTCTTTCTTGGGTGTTCACTGGGCTATGAAAGGAGTTAAATGTCCTTTCAAAAGGTTTCATCTTGCTGCTTTGTCATGTTCTCTTTCTCAAATTACAGAGTAAAACTCTTTTTGCCAATGTATGGAGCCTGCTCACTGAATTAGATAGTTTAGAGTAGTAGGTATGAACTCTCTCTGCAAGGGGGGCATACAAATCACTAGAAAAAGGAGAATGCAAATTGGCAGAAAGTTTCATTAGCTCAAAGCAACAGGATTCCTTTCTCTCCTGCATGCTCTATGTTTAATCAACACTGAGCCAAAAAATTATCCATTTAAAAAAATATTTATTTTAGGAGCAGGTTCTACTTTTTTCTTTTGTAACTTCCAACAGTCTGAAACAAGGCATAAATTTTATTAGACTATTTCTACCAAACTGGTAGATTTGTTGGAGACAATTTTCTTCTTTTGTTTTGTCATCTGCAAAGCTTCTTCAGTTCTCTTTCACTTATTAAGTGTGACATTAGGGACAAATAAGTAAGACTCTGGGAAACAAATACCCCCCCCCCCAATTTACTATGAAATAGTACTTTGAATTTTCCCCCCACACTGGGATTTCCCTTAGTCTCAGAATTGTTAGCCTATATAGAATATATATATATAATATATATATATATAAATATTAAGATATTTTAACTTATAATGCCTAAAACCAGGGGGGGCGGGGGGGCACAGTGTGGTAGTAAAAATGGAGCTCTACCCAAGAGCACCCAATTTGCACTAAAATTGCACACTTAGGTTTTGTATTTTTTTTTAAAAAAAAATCACGTTTCTTACATGATATTTTAGCTTAAACTTCCTGTTTATAAAATGTGCACAAAAGAGCTCTTGAGAGAAGGTAGAAAGGAAACATGGGACTGCAGTATATTAACCCTCAGACATGCCTTCCTACAGTCCCAGATGTGCTCCATTCCAGGAGAGATTTTGCAGTCATTGTTCTGGCCGACTCTGGTGAGGTCTACAGAAACACATTTAACAACTTCCATCTGTGCCAGAAAAGCTAAGGCTATATGCTTCTTTAGGAGCTGGCTGAAATCCAAGAGTTATAACACTCTGTCAGCTAGACTGGTTACTTTATTGCATTCCAGTCTTCACCCTCTTTTCCTGAATGGCCTTTTCCAGGGATCCCTCTTTAGCAATACTGTACAGTGATCCCTCGATTATCGCGAGGGTTCCGTTCCAAGACCCCTCGCGATAATCGATTTTTCGCGATATAGTGGTGCGGAAGTAAAAACACCATCTGCGCATGCGCGCCCTTTTTTCCCATGGCCGCGCATGCCCAGATGGTGTTTTTACTTCCGCACCTGGGAAGACCCAGGGAAGGTTCCTTCCGCTGCCCAGCAGCTGATCTGCTCGGCAGCGCCGCAGCAGCGAGGAGCCGAAGATCGGGTTTTCCCCTTTGCGTGGGCGGCGGGGAAGACCCAGGGAAGGTTCCTTCGGCCGCCCAGCAGCTGATCTGCTCGGCAGCACCGCAGCAGCGAGGAGCCGAAGATCCGGGTTTCCCCGCCGCCCACGCAAAGGGGAAACCCGGATCTTCGGCTCCTCGCTGCTGCGGCGCTGCCGAGCAGATCAGCTGCTGGACGGCCGAAGGAACCTTCCCTGGGTCTTCCCCGCCGTCCACGCGCCACTCGAGAGCAAGAGGGGGAGAGATAGAGAAAGAGAGAGAAGGAAAGAAAGAGATGAGAGAGGGAGGAAGAGAGTGTGAGAGAGGAAGAAGCAAGATAGAGAAAGAGAGAGAGAAAGAAAGATGAGAAAGGAAGAGAGTGACGTCATCGGGTGGGAAAATATTTTTAATTAATATTTTTTGAAAAATCGCGATATAGCGTTTCGCGAAGATCGAGATCGCGAAGATCGAGGGATCACTGTACTATCTTTAAAGATGAATGGTGTGATACTATATACATACACATGAGAGAATATTAAATACAGGGAGAAAAGAGGCATGTTCCATTTAATCCATAATATTTATTTGAAATGTAGTTAGAATCAATTATGCCGATAAATAACAGAGATGGAAGTATCACACTATGGTCTAACATGCAAACCAAAGGTGTAGGAAGTGCCATGGACAAGGATGTACATAGTCCAGAAAATAATGGCAACAGAAGCAGAAAATCTAGACTGTGGGAAGTAGATAAGCTGAATCTGTGGTGCTAGTTCCCTGAAATACAGTCGCGTAATAAAATCTTGTTTTTAAAAATCCATAGTTTGCTAGTCAGTGAAAGAAGGTAGCATTCCTTTCATTGGAAAGTATGAGACTTCCAGATCTTGCTTGAATGTGCAAAAATGAAGCTCAGACCCATCAAATCATGTAAAAGTGAAGCTTAGTGAAAACTTCTCCCATCTGTTTTCCCCAATTGTCTGAATTACAATTGGGGGAAATGTTGCAGGCCCAATTGTCTGAAAAACATTCACAGCAAAAGTCTAATGATCAATGATAATTAATATTATAAATGAAATTGTTGGAGGAAATATAGGAATAGCAATAGCAATTAGACTTATATACCTATATACTGCTTCATGGTGATACACAGCCCTCACTCAGAACTTTACAGAGTTGGCATATTAACCCCAACGATCTAGGTCCTCATTTTACCAACCTCAGAAGGATGGAAGGCTGAGTCAACCTTGAGCTTGTAAAAATTGAACTGCTGAACTGCTGGCAACTAGCAGTTAGCAGAATTAGCTTGCACTACTGCATTCTCACCACTGCACCAACATAGCTCAGAAAAGTCAGTTTTGCATTCTTAATTATCCTGTCTTCTTTCTTAGTTTTGTTTTGTTTTTTTAAAAAACACTTTATATTTCTTATAGACTTCCCATCTCTCAGTGACACATGTATATGATCTGTTCCTAGCAAGGTACTTAAATTAAATTAATTACATTAATGAATCATTAATTTAAAGTAATCTAAGCAGTAATGCAATGTTAATCTGTATTAACATTTAATTGCTGAAGTTACACAATTCTATCTATTTTTTTTCAATGTATTGTAAATCGGTTTTTCTTTTCTATGAAGCTAGACTCTGAGTGAGTAGCATTTATATCCTATATTTTTGGCTTTTCTGCCATTCATTTTCTTCAGCCACCAATATTTGCATTGGATACCTAGTTGAAGTTTCTCTTCTTGATTATTTCTGCCCCATCTTTATCTGGGAGGTATTCTCCATAACAACATTCATTCATTCATTCATTCATTCATTCATTCATTCATTCATTCATTCATTCATTTGTTCGTCCATTTGTTTGTTTGTTTGTTTGTTTGTTCTTGAGATTTATAGGCCGCCCAACTCCTCATGGACTCTGGGCAGCGAACAGCAATATAAGCACAATAAAAATAATTTTTAAAAACCCTTAATATTAAGACATTCATATTCATTCAACTGTGACAAGATGGGACCATTTATTGGCTCCAGGCTTGCCAGCAAAGCCATGTTTACATGGCCTTTCAGCTCTTTATATGTACTTATTTTAGCTATATATACTATTATTTATTAAATATATATCCCATCTTCCTCAAGAATTTGAGATAACATACAGTATATAATACAGCGTTCCCTCAATTTTCACAGGGGATTTGTTCCGAGACCGCACGTGAAAGTCGAATTTCCGTGAAGTAGAGATGTGGAAGTAAATACACTATTTTTGGCTATGAACAGTATCACAAGTCTTCCCTTAACACTTTAAGCCCCTAAATTAAATTTCCCATTCACTTAGCAACCATTTAGATTATTACTCACCATGGTTATTTATTAAAGTTTATTAAAAAATATTTATTAAAGGTGGATAAAAGTTTGGCGATGACACATGACCCCATCGAGCGGGAAAAACCGTGGTATAGACTTTTCGCGAAGTTCGAACCTGTGAAAATATTGGAGAAAGTCCCTTCTCCAATATTTTCTCATAACAAGAAGGGATTTAAACCTAGTTTAGCATCTTATTCACTATATTTCACTGGTTTCCATCTTACTATCTCTAGGACACTCAAGGCATGAAACAATTAAAACATTGATAAAAGAAAGGAGAGATATTGTTGCATTAAAGAAATTTCTTTTTAAAAACCTGGCATTTTCCTCTTTTAGTCACCTCATAAATCCAGCAACTTATAAAAATTTATGCCAAATAATAAGATGCATTTAATTCCTGTTGCCTATGATGAGTGGAAGCATAATAAAATGGCAAGAACATAATTTATAAAAATGTGATATTTTACCTCTTATAATATCTATCATACTAATATTACAGGCTGAAGCATCTGAGAAATATTTTTGCAATTAATATTTTCTGGAAGGTATCAAACATTCATCAAGAAACTATCACACTTTTCAGAAGGCAGAAGAAAAATTTTCATGAATGTATAACAATAAAAATAGTTTCCTGCTGTTTACCTATCACTTCAGTCTTCAGCATAACATTTGTCTGAAATACTAATATACCCATGAATAAGTAAATACTTCTAACTAAGATATATAGACACTGATATGTTTATAATGAAATTCTGAACTCAATCAGCTGCTGCAGTTATTTAGAGCAGTGTTTCCCAACCTTGGCAACTTGAAGATATTTGGACTTCAACTCCCAGAATTCCCCAGCCAGCGAAGTTGCCAAGGTTGGGAAACACTGATTTAGAGTGACTGAACCTCTGAGAGTTTATGCCCAGGGTTGGGATGCACATGTTACATTAGTGTACTTTAAATTTTTAGAATGTTGAGATTGTTTATTACCATCAATATATGCCAAAAAATACAAATTTATCTGGACATATTTTAATCAAACAGTATGAGAATGAAAACATAAATTGAAAGGCTTTATCAAAAGGTGTTTCAGCTTTTATGCACTGGCAGGATTAAAATGTACTCCAGCATTTCACAAACTATGTTAAAGGTACATTTATAAAGGTTTTATTATTATTACCTGACAAGATAATAAAATCACAATGTTATTTAATATAGTTCTATTCAAATTCATTATTTTTATGCAGGAAAGTGGAAAATGCATATCCATTCATCAATACCCTGCCCGTCCATGATGTCTTTATGGAAAAAACTAAAACAATCAAAACTACTAAGAACAAAATGTACAACTTTCTGTACCTATCTGATATAAAATGCACAATGAAGGAAATCAAATAATAGCTTTTATTGTCTAACCTGATGTGATATATTTTCTATAAGATAATTAACTGAGCACTGATATTTTAACAAATTACATTTTTAATTTAGTTTTGATTTTGTTACACATGAATATAATTAGGCAGCTTAAGATACGTTATACCAGTGCTAGTCTTCCCATTTCTGAGATGCACTTTCCTTTTAAAACGTACTACAAATAGAATCAGTCCTTCATTTATTTGCTAAAAATTCTCATCAATTTCCCAGAATCTACTGGAAATACATTTGATTCTACTTGGAAGCCCTGATTTATTCATTTACATGCACTGCTTCTGCAATGAGAAAATATCACAAAGACATAGAAACATGCATCCCGGCTTTCAAGAAATTTTGAATATCATTTATACCTAAATCCAGGATCCAGTACAGTATTTACAGTTGTCAGACTGTCCATTTCCACAGTATGGAGAATGATGAGATTGTAGAGTGTCAGTTCTATCTGACATGGTAAATTGTAACGGCTGTAAAATCTTTACACCACTGCTGTACTTTTCTGAAGAGAATTTCTACACAAAGACTATGCTGGTGTTCTGTTCCTCTCCACTCTAAGTACTCCTTGGCCAGGAGGTGGGGTAGAGAATGCATTTAAGCTTTCAGCTCTTGTAAATTCCCTTGTCTTCAGCAGAGCTACTCCCTTCAGGGGATGCTATCCTCTGACTCACTCCCCAGCACAACTCCAGATTTCAAGCTCACTCAGCCAGATGTGATACCGTAACTAGCCTAACTGAAGTTCAAGGAAATTCCTCATTACATTGCAGAGTTAACTTTCAAACATTTCTTAGCTTTGGAAAAAAAATCAAACACTTATTTAGCAATCATCAAAGAAATAATAATGTTATTAAAGCACAAACAGGACATATCAAATAGAACTGGAGATTATAAGAAAGTAACAAGTTAGTACTTATCAGTCTTTTAAATTCAAACAACAGGACAAACTAAAAAATGAAATTATCAGAGAAAAGATCTGGAGAAAGCTATGCAGAAAAAGCACATGTCTGGAGCACTTATTTCTTTGGGAGGACAGGAATATAGGAATGGAATATTAAAAGTCTAAGAGCTGATCCACTGTATACTATTCAGTAAGATCTAACTCACTGTTTAACTAAAAAGAGTCAATTTCTTTGATGTAATTGACACAGCCAGATTGCTCCAGCATTATGAACCCAATTTTTAAATCTACATTGGCTGATTTTAAGGTATGAGGGTTAAGTGTATGCAGAAACTACTACAAGTAGTCCTCAACTTACAATCACAATTGAGCTCAAATTTTGTTGTTAAGTTGTTAAGAATATTTTGTCCCATTTTACGACCTTTCTTGCCACAGTATTTGAGTGAATCACTGCAGTTGTTTAGTTAGTGACATTTGGCTTCCCCATTGACTTTGAAGGTCCCCAAAGGTGACCCTGGAACATTGCTACCATCATAAATGAGTCAGTTGCCAAGCATCTGAATTTTGATCACGTGACCATGCCATAAGTGTGAAAAGCATTCATAAATCACTTTTTTCAGTGCCATTGTAACTTTGAACAATCATAGAAACATAGAAGACTGACGGCAGAAAAAGACCTCATGGTCCATCTAGTCTGCCCTTATACTGTTTCCTGTGTTTTATCTTAGGATGGATATATGTTTATCCCAGGCATGTTTAAATTCAGTTACTGTGGATTTACCAACCACATCTGCTGGAAGTTTGTTCCAAGGATCTACTACTCTTTCAGTGAAATAATATTTCCTCATGTTGCTTTTGATATTTCCCCCAACTAACTTCAGATTGTGTCCCCTTGTTCTTGTGTTCACTTTCCTATTAAAAACACTTCCCTCCTGAACCTTATTTAACCCTTTAACATATTTAAATGTTTCGATCATGTCCCCCCTTTTCCTTCTGTCCTCCAGACTATACAGATTGAGTTCATTAAGTCTTTCCTGATATGTTTTATGCTTAAGACCTTCCACCATTCTTGTAGCCCGTCTTTGGACCCATTCAATTTTGTCAATATCTTTTTGTAAGTGAGGTCTCCAGAACTGAACACAGTACTCCAAATGTGGTCTCACCAGCGCTCTATATAAGGGGATCACAATCTCCCTCTTCCTGCTTGTTATACCTCTAGCTATGCAGCCAAGCATCCTACTTGCTTTTCCTACTGCCCGACCACACTGCTCACCCATTTTGAGACTGTCAGAAATCACTACCCCTAAATCCTTCTCTTCTGAAGTTTTTGCTAACACAGAACTGCCAATGCAATACTCAGATTGAGGATTCCTTTTCCCCAAGTGCATTATTTTACATTTGGAAACATTAAACTGCAGTTTCCATTGCTTTGACCATTTATCTAGTAAAGCTAAATCATTTACCATATTACAGACCCCTCCAGGAATATCAACCCTATTGCACACTTTAGAGTCATCGGCAAATAGGCAAACCTTCCCTACCAAACCTTCCCCTATGTCACTCACAAACATATTAAAAAGAATAGGACCCAGAACAGACCCTTGTGGCACACCACTTGTAACCTGTCTCTGCTCAGAATACTCGCCATTAACAATAAGTCTCTGATGTCTATGCTTCAGCCAGCTTGAAATCCACAGAACTATCCAGGGATTAAGTCCAATCTTCACTAATTTATCTATCAGCTCTTTATGTGGAACCGTATCAAAGGCTTTGCTGAAGTCCAGATAGGCAATATCCACGGCACCACCTTGATCCAACAATGAACTGTTGTAAGTCAAAGACTACTTATATTGAGAGTACCACAGACACACAAATAATTTAGCTCTAAGTTTACAGCTTGAAACAGAATACTGAAGAATCAACTTTAATGGTATGCAATTCAATTCATATATACAGTCTATATCAGGTGAAACTTGAAAAATTGGAATATCATGAAAAATTTCATTTATTTCAGTAAGGCAACATAAAAGGTGAAACGTAATATATGAGAGACTCATTACATGCAAGGCAATATAGTTCAAGCTGTGATTTGTCATAATTGTGATGATTATGGGGTACAGCTCATGAAAACCCCAAATCCACCATCTCAGAAAATTAGAATATTACATGTGATCAATAAAACAAGGATTGTACACAGAACAATATCGAACCTCTGAAAAGTATAAGCATGCATATGTACTCAGTACTTGGTTTGGGACCCTTTTGAAGCAATTGCTGCCTCAATGTGGCGTGGCATGTAAACTATTAGCTTGTGGCACTGCTGAGGTGTTATGGAAGACCAGGATGCTTCAATAATGGCCTTCAGCTCTTCTGCATTGGTCAGACTCATGTCTTTCATCTTTCTCTTGGCAATGCCCCATAGTTCTTTGTGGGGTCCAGGTCAGGTGAGTTTGATGGCCAATTAAGCACAGTAATCCAATGGTCACTGGACTAGATTTTGGTGCTTTTGACAGTGTGAGCAGGTACCAAGTCCTGCTGGAAAACTGAAGTCAGCATCCCCATAAAGCTTGTCTGCAGAAGGAAGCATGAAGTGCTCCAAAATCTCATGGAAGATGGCTGCGTTGACTCTGGATTTAATGAAGCACAGTAGACCAACGCCAGCAGGTGGCATGGCCCCTGACAGACTGTGGAAACTTCACACTGAACTTCAAGCATCTTGCTGTGTGTGCCTCTCCATTCTTCCTCCATAATCTGGGTCCTTGATTTCCAAATAAGATACAAAAGTTTCCATGGTCAATTACTGCATTGAGGTAGTAATTGCTGCCAAAGGGTCCCAAACCAAGTACTGAGTACATATACATGCTTATACTTTTCAGAGGTCTATGTACAATCTTTGTTTTATTGATTACATGTAATATTCTGATTTTCTGAGATGGTGGATTTGGAATTTTCATGAGCTGTACCCCATAATCATCACAATTATGACAAATCACAGCTTGAACTATATTGCCTTGCATGTAATGAGTCTCTCTCATATAATATATTTCACCCTTTCAATTGCATTACTGAAATAAATGAACCTTTACAAAATATTCTAATTTTTCAAGTTTCACCTTTTTATTTTGCTTTTTCTTTCTCTTTTCCCCCCTCTTTTCTCTTTTCTTTTCCTTCCTTTTCTGAATTACAATTTCTCTTTTTTTATTGTTTGTAGATGATAAAGTTTTTTTCTTGTAAGAGTTTTAGAGAAAACATAAGAAGGAGGAGTAGGCACTATGGCATATCTGAAGTACTAAAGGAGAAGGATATTAAATTAATTAATTTACTTAAGGGATAATAAGCTTGAATTCAATTAGACAAAAATTAGATATCTAGATGACAAAATTAGAGGCTAAGGTTGGGGAGGTTGGATTGACACTGGAAGTAATTAATTGGAAACTAATAAATTTTTGGGAGATTAATTATAAATAATGTACTAACTCGATATTGTTTTTTTAATAATATGAAAATATTCCAAATGTATTGAAGAAGTTTGTATGGAGGAAATTTTTAAAAAAATTACCCGGAAAAAAAAAAGATGTAAGTGAAGAAAAAGTAACATTGAGATCATTTTATAACTTTGTCCTCATCAAGGTATTTCTAACTTTCAACACAGATCCTTTAAAATATATATTTCTTATTTCTGTCTATTAAGATAATTACTCTATTCCTATTCTTCGTTTTCTTTTCTTTTTTTAAAAAAATACATAGTTAGCAATCCATAAAAAGGCAGAATGACCAATTATTCAGGTACTTTGAAAAACTATGCCATTATTTTTGAAAATCCAAGTACATAATGTCACCCATGTGTCTGTTAATACTCTCAAAGAATTTTAGAAGACTAACGAGATCTGCCTCTGGGACAGTCAGAGTTTTTTTTCCTTCAAAAAACACATCCTTTGGTTTGTTTAATTTTATAGTTCCAATTTGCTTGAAAAAGATATTAATCTTATTGGTCTGTAGTTTCCTAGAACTCCCTTAGATTTGTTTTTAAAAACTAGCAATGGTTGGCTATCATCCAATCCTCTGGCGCTGAGCTTATTTGTAGGACAAGTTAAATACTGTATTTTACTAAGAGTCATATTTAGCTTTTGGATTTAGATTTATATACTGCTTCATAGTGCCCTCTCTAAGCGGTTTACAGAGAGTAAGCATATTGCCCCCTGTTGTGTTCTTTTAAAAATAATGCAAGAAATTCAGTGATTGGTTAAGACGCGGCTATTTGGAAAATAGCTGCGAAAGTTAAATGACTGTCTGTTGGGAAAAGCCCGCCGTTTTTAAGAGTATAAATAGGGCAACGGATTAGCCATTGCCCTCATTCGGAAGATACTTGTTGGTGATTGTTTCCTGTCTTACTGTTACAATAAATGTCTACTGTTTGACCAACCTCTGGAGTCATGATTTAACAGTGGCCACGAGGAGGTCAAACTCCCGCAAACGCAGCCATGAACTCGGCCATGGCCCCACCACCGCCTCTCTTCAATTCCAAGTCAGAATCGTGGACTTCATATATGTCCAAATTCAGACTTTTCCTCAAAGCGAGCAACCTGCACGACGCACAAGACGAAAGGAAGAAAGCCATATTTTTGAGCTACTGTGGTCCAGATATCTACAGCTTGGCTTCCACTCTCGTTGACCCAGACACGTTGGAGACCGTCGCATGGTCAACCCTCCAAACCAAACTCGCTGCACATTATCAACCCACGACTCCCGTTCGTGTACACCGTCACCAATTCGCTCAGATGCGGCAAGCGGACGGGGAATCAACCAACGATTTCATCACCCGTCTCCGCGCCCTTCTTCCGAAATGCAGGTATAAGGATCCTGAGGAGCAACTGGTTGACCGCCTCATCTTCGGGTTAACCAACATCACGCTACAGAAGAAATATCTAGTGGACGAAGACGCTTCTCTCCAAGACATTCTTAAAGCTGCAAAAGCTTCCGAGATCTCCGAAACTTCTGTGGCTGAAATAAAACGCACAACGCCGACCGTTCATCACATCCCAGATGACTCCAACTGGCACAACTGCCCAAACGAAGACAAACATCTGGAATCCAGCACAGCGGACGACGCCTGTCTCCAAATCCGCAGGCCATCTGACCGCGACACCAAAGAGGCACCCCGCCAGAACAAGTGCGCCGGCTGCAATGGAAATCATCCACACTACCGCTGCCACTTCAAAGATGCCTACTGTCGCCGTTGCCAGCGTCGTGGCCACATCGCAGAGGTCTGCCAAGCCGTCACCCCCATTCCAGCTAACCCATAAAACCCAAGATCTTTCTCTGCACCGAGAAATAGACGACCGCCGTTTTCTCGCAACGTTTCCTGTCCAGCCGACGACTCACACTCTTTCAACCAAAGAGGTAATTGCCCCTCTTCCGTAAACTTCAATTCTCCCGCCGCGGAGAACAAACTAATTGTCTCTCTTTTCCTAAACGGCTTTCCCTGCGAGATGGAGTTGGACACGGGCTCGAGACATTCCATAATGCCTTGGCAAAAACTTAAATTGTATTTACCCCATGTGGAAAAAACCGATTTAGAACCTTGGGATGCGGGTTTGAGTGACTTTCAAGGTCGGAAAATTCCAGTGTTAGGAAGCCTAAATGTACCAATTATGTTTAAAAAATTTCGAGGTCTTTTACCTCTTATTGTGGTCGATGGCCCTAGACACACATTATTGGGACTTAAATGGTTACAACCTTTGGGCATCGTAATTTCAGGCGTCAATAATGTATGTGATTCTTTTGACCCAAATGACTTATTGAAAGAATTTCCTGAAGTTTTTTCTAGCGAATTAGGTAGATATACCGGCAGCCCTATTTCTTTTAATCTGGATCCAAACATTTCTCCTATTCGATTAAAGCCCCGCCAAATTCCCATTCCACTTTTGCCTAAAGTAGATGAACAATTAGATAAATTAATAGCTCAGAGCATTTTGATCCCAACGGATCACGCCAAATGGGAAACACCTATAGTTACCCCTATTAAACCAGACGGCTCGATTAGAATTTGCGCAGACTATAAAGCCACAATCAATAAAGCATTACAACACAATGCCTATCCAATACCAGTTGTGCAACAACTCCTGCACACTTTAGGTAACGGGTCAATCTTTGCGAAGTTGGACCTTGCTCAGGCATACCAGCAACTCCCCGTCGATCAGAACACTGCAGAAGCCCAAACAATTGTTACTCACAGGGGCGCCTTTAAATGCTCCAGACTCCAGTTCGGAGTTTCTACTGCCCCTGGCATCTTCCAAGGCCTTATGGAATGAATTTTAAATAACATTCCCGGGGTCGTCCCATATTTCGATTACGTATTAATTTCGGCCACATCAAAACCAGAACTTTGGGACAGAATTAGAAGTGTTTTAACGAAATTTAAAGAGACAGGGCTCCATTTGAAGGCAGACAAATACTCCTGGGCAGTCCCCAACGTTCAATTTTTAGGTTTTAACATAGACAGATTTGGAATTCACCCCACTAACGATAAAGTTGAGGCCATAAAAACGCCCCAACCCCCTCCAATAGAACGGACTTGCAGGCTTTCCTTGGACTCCTTAACTTTTATTCCGTCTTTCTTAAACAGAAAGCGACGGTGGCAGAACCGCTCCATAATCTCCTAAACAAGGACTCTGCCTGGACGTGGGGACCGAAAGAACATGCCTCTTTTCTTGCAGTAAAAAAATTACTTTCATCAAACAGTGTCTTGGTTCAATATAATATCGCTATGCCCTTAACATTAACATGCGATGCGTCACCCTTCGGCATAGGAGCCGTTCTTAGTCATAATTTCCCAGATGGCACTGAAGCCCCGATTGCCTATTATTCTAAAACCCTCTCCTCAGCAGAGAGAAATTATTCCCAACTTGATAAGGAGGCGTTAGCAGCTGTGGCAGGAGTCAAACGGTTCCATTATTACCTCTGTGGTCGTTCTTTTACTTTAGTTACAGACCACAAGCCTCTCCTTGGCATTTTGGTGGGAAACAAACAAACTCCCACCTTTCTTTCCCCGCGTATGACTAGATGGGCTATTTTTTTAGCCAGTTATAATTATACCTTAATCCACAGGGGGGGAAGGACATAGGAAACGCCGATGCACTGAGTAGGTGCCCACAAAAAGACTTAGTCATTGATCCTGCTCCAGCCTCTAGTATTCTATTAATTGAGACAAATAAGCAAGCCCTATTGACAGCATCAGAGATAGCTGAACAAACACAAATAGATCCAATTTTAAAGAACATTAAACAATGGGTATTGAAGGGTTGGCCAACTGAACAACAAACAGAACAATTTCAGCCATATAAAAATAGACAACTTGAACTCAATGTATTAAAGGATTGTATTTTATGGGGGGACAGAGTTGTAATTCCAAAAGCATTGCAGAATCAAGCCTTGCAATTATTGCATATAGGACACCCAGGAATAGTCAAAATGAAAACAATAGCCAGAAGTCATCTCTGGTGGCCTGGATTGGACAAGGACATAGAGTTGTGGGTGGGTGGTTGTGTACCCTGCCAAAAATCAAGACCCAATCCATCAAAAGCCACACCATCAGAGTGGCCAACACCAAGAGGGCCCTGGTCCAGGATACATATTGACTTTGCAGGACCAATCAGGGGCCAATCCTTTTTATTAGTCGTAGATGCATATTCTAAATGGTTGGAAATCGAACTCATGGCATCTACTACTACCAGTGCAACTATAAAAGCCTTGAGGAAAATGTTTGCCACACATGGCATCCCGGATATTGTGGTTTCTGATAATGGGCCTCAACTGACAGCCCGACAAATGGAGTTATTTCTTGCAGACCAAGGCATAAAACATGTGCTCACTCCCCCTCATTTTCCTCAAGCTAATGGACAAGCAGAACGAATGGTTAGATCCACAAAAGAAGCATTAAACAAGGCACCACTAGGAGATTGGCAACAACAACTTGATGAATTTTTAACCATTCAACACATAACACCATCAGCTTCAACGCACAAGAGCCCAGCGGAATTGTTAATGGGCAGGAACCTTCGTTCTAAACTAGACCGAATTCATCCAAATTACCAAAATGAACAAAAAGAACTTAAAATACACACGGATAGACAATTTAATAACGGGGACTTAATTTACGCTAAAGACTATGATTCAAATGATAAGTGGAAAGAAGGAACAGTAGTAGAAAAAACGGGTTTAAAAACGTATTTAATTTTGTTAACAGATGGGCGTAGTTGGCACCGTCATATTGACCAACTACGCAAGCGGATTAAAGCTAACACAGACAATTTACCCACTACAGAAAAATCAACAGAGGACTTACCAGAACCAGTTCAGGACTCCAGCGATGGCTGCCTGCCTGTTATTCAAACATCATGATACACCATGGGATCGTGGCTAAGACAAAATACAGTTAAGTGGTATCTGTACACAGCTGCCAATTTCCTCAAATATGTGACATTTTCTCAGGAGGAGTTTTCACATATTACAAGTAAGAAGCATTCAACCTTCCCCTTCTTCCATCAACTTTACTCCAGCAATTTCTTTTTTCTTCAGTCATTCACACTTTTACTACATATGATATATATGCAGTGAAGTCTTTCTTAACACAACTGCAGTCATATTGGTTACCATAAGCCAGGAAGCATTAGAATCCTGAATCACATGGAAGATACAAGTGCAGTTGTACCTTGGAAGGCTTCCCTGATGCTGCCAACTACACTCAAGATGAACATCTGAAGGGAAAAATGAGGTTAGTAAACATCACAAAGCATTAAGATTGTGCAGACTGATCAAGCTGTTACTGCTTGTATTCATAATGCTTGAATGGGACCTGTGTGTCTGATGCATATTTAAAGATATTTAAAAGGAAACGTTCCAAAGCTGAATAGCAAAGCAAGTCTAATGTGGCCTTATGGACTTCTTCAAACTTTCATTCAAAGTGCAGAAGTCATGAATCTTTCCTCTAAAGTTTTGTTCCAAGATTATTAAGGCAGAAAAGAGAATTTTGTTTCTTAAAATAGAGGCTAAATGCACTTCCTCAATATAGAAATGCTTCCAGCTGCTACAATTACAAACAAACAAACAGCCCCAGGGATTCTTAATAATTTTTTCTTTACTCCTTCAAAATATCTAAACAACCCAAGAAACTTCACTCAGGTTCTATTTGACTTTTTAAAAACTTCTACAAATCTAATTTCTAAGCAAAATAAGGCAACAGAAAGTATTTCTGGAAACCATATACTTATATTTACACTAAGTAACAGAATAACCAATTAATGGACAAGAATCATGATCTTACATTGTTAGATAAGTCACAGCTTCTTTCACATTAATGGACTGGATGAAGAGGGTCTGGCAACTGAGTTTAATATTAGCTACAAGCATAAACTGAGGCTTGGTATCTATATTGCCAGAGATATAAGCTTTTTCATATAAGAGATTAACTCATTTTCCTTTTAGCTAGATAATTTAAAAAAACACCAAAAAGCACTAAAAATCCCCCAATTAAGGAATTTCATCTTCATTTTTATTTATATAAAATTCTTAATAGAATGATAACTATAACTATCTGCATAGAAATATAGAATATGGAAGTTTTAAATCTTGGCATATATCATTAGGGGTATAAATCTGTCTCTGCCCATTTAGTTTTAATAGAAATGTTAAAAGTATAAATTAATCAACCCAGTACTTTGTACCAAGCCAAAATACCAGAAGCCATGATGTGGTTTATTGTTCATTATGATAGAAAAATGTTGAAATTTTGCTAGTTGTACTTGCACTTAGGGACTCTTAAACACCATCCTCTAAGATCAAAAAGCTATAAAGAGCAAGAAACATTTCACTTCAGGGGTTTTTTGAAGGATAACATTAGGCCAAAGGGGTAGAGTCAGACGTATCTTCAGTAATTTGCTTTTCAAGTGAGAAGGCTGACTGAAGAAGAAAGCTTCTCTATCAGAGAAGAGGCATGTTCTTCTCCTTTTCTTGCTCCTATCCTATCTCGCATAAACACACACACACACCTCTCATAACTGATGGGGAAACGATCACCTCCTTTCTCTGTGATTGTACAAATGCCTATGTTCTCTTTAAGCATATAAATATGTTTTTCATCTATGTGAATGGTGTTGCACAAACGGAAAGGATCTAATTTACATAGCTGAAACTAAAGGAACACGATGAGCATTAATAGCTTAGCGCTATTTACCATCTGGAAGACATATACAAACAGCTCTGAATTTACTGGAGATCAGAGGATGTAAAAATGAAGATAACATCCAATTCTTAAAATAAGCTCTGGGTTTCTAATTTCTGTGTCCTGGAGGCTCGCTTATGCTCACTGGGAGAAAAGTGTATGCATAATTTCATTGTAAGTTGTGCTAAATAACAAAGGAAACAATCACATTCATTATCTTTGGCTTACCGTATCACTATCCAATGTGTTTTGAGAGGTTCGTGATGAAATTGTAATTGTGTCAGATTGATCTTCTCCATCTCTGTAAGCATAAAATGTTAGTGTGTCTCTTACAGAATTTTCTGAACTCAATTTCTTAATAATGATCATCTTATATACTGAATTAGCTTGGTATTTCAATTCAGAACAGAATAGTGCAGAATGTATTCTTCTGTTCATCAATTGCTTAACAAATACAACTACAGCTAAATATAACAAGTATTAAATATATACAGTACTAACTGATCAGTCACCTTATGTTCTATGAACCTGTCCAATTCCTTGTTGAAATTGCCCTGAATTTATATATCATGTGATCAGTGATGGGCTACCAAAATTTTTACTAACACACTGTGGGCATGGCTTATGCATTTTGTTTTAACATCTTTCAGTGCAAATTAGGTGCTCTGCGGTGGAACTCCAAATTTTGCTACCATAACTGCGTTCCTGACTGTTCCCGTAGGAGCCCATCACTGCATGTGATGGCAAATCCTAGTTTACATGTACAGTAATACCTCGTCTTACAAACTTAATTGGTTCTGGGACGAGGTTTGTAAGGTGAAAAGTCCGTAAGATGGGGAAAAAAAATTCCCATAGGAATCAATGTAAAAGCGAATAATGTGCGCAAATCCATTAGGGGGGGGGGGGAAGCAGCGAGCCGAGGAAGTGGCTGGCAAGATGGGATTTCTCCCATTCTCCCTGCCAAAATGTGTCCACGGGAGCTCCAGCCATCCATCGCCACCGCCCCCTCCTTCCAGCCTGCGGGAGCCAAAGCCAGGTGTGGGGAAGGGCGGAACCTTCGGCTCCTGGACATGCAGGAGAGCCCGGAGCAGCTGCCTTCCCACCCGGCTGCCTTGCCCATCTCTTCCCCTCCACCTTCAGCCAACGGCGGCCGCCCTGCCTGCTCCAAAAGCCACGCTGAGGCTGTCCAGGAGTCCCTGCTGCCAGGACGGGTTGGCGGGGTGGGGCAGAGCAGGGGTTTGAGCCGCTACCAGGACAGGTTGGTGGGATGGGGAGCCTCCAGCCGCCTCCCCCGCATATCCCAGGTTCTCTGGGGGCTGGGAGAGAACTATCCCTTCCCCAAGTGTCCAGAGAATGGAAAACATTCCCTTGCATTCAGCCCAAAGAGAAAAGACACTGGGGGAAGGGATAGGTCTCTCCCAGCCCCCAAAGAAGCCTTCCCTTTGATCCGGGCAGCCTGAATCCAAGGTAGCGTTTTCCATTCTCTGGACACTTGGGGAAGAGATAGGTCTCTTCCGGAGATCTCTTACATATGCCTTCTCTGTCTGGATAAGCTCAGCCATGATGAGCCTTTCCATACACACAAGACAGATACACTTTCTTGGGAAAGATCTGCGCAAAGCCTTGCGAGAATGTCTCATGGCCTGCTCAATGCGGGAGAGAGACAGAGAGAGATAGGGGGGGTCAAAAGGGTTTTGTGACTCTCATTTTTTAACAACCAGTTGTCTGCCTTAATGACCAGCTAGGTAGGCATTGCTAGGGGTTCATATGACTGGGTGGGAGTGAGTGATGTTGAGCTGGCCATACCCACTCAGTTTTGTGGCTCTCAATATTTTCCTTTCTGTGGGAAACAGTTCCAAATGGCTCTTTGAGTGTTTGTTTGTTTGTTTATTAGATTTGTATGCCGTCCCCCTCCATAGACTCGGGGCGGCTCACAGCAATAATAAACAATATATAACAAATCTAATAATTTAAGAGAAACACTAAAAAACCCATTATTAAAAGCAAACATACACACAAACATACCATACATAAACTGTATAGGCCCGGGGGAGATGTTTCACAATTATAATATCTTTTTCCATGCCATTTTTAACTCCACTTTCAAATCTCAATCATGTCATGTAAAACTTCTTCTTCTATATTATTTTTAAACATAGTTTACTATAGAGATAGACATTCTCAAAATTAATTTCCCTTGTTTGAAAGTAATTTTCATTATGACTAATGTGAAAATATTTTATTTCATTTTATGTTTGTAAGATGAACTTAACTGCTCCTTTGAATGTAATCTTTAGTTCATTTTAGTTCCCTCTAGTGTCTAATTTAAACAAAAAAAAATTGAATAGAATTCAAAACAAAAGCCTTTTCCCATGGGAAGGACTCTTTACAATTAATTCCAAAATTTTATTTAAAATTTATTTGTATTCTTAGTCCATTGGTATCTTTTTAAAATCAAAATTTTATATAATCCCTTTGCTGTTTATTCCAGATCTTTTAAAATTCCTTATATTTGTATTTAAAACTTCTTTCCTTAAGGATTAAAGAAAACTCACCTATGTCAGGCAAGCCCCAAACCAAGAATAACGCATGGTGATTCTTCCAAACTGACTTTATTGTTTCCACACTTATATACAAAATTTTGCCAGGTTAAATACTCTACTATCTATATCTACCATATATTATGAGTAGCATTACGGAGGAGCTATTTTCACCCTTTTTCTCACACAAATTATCTGTACTGAATTGTTTCTTATTCTTCTGGAATGCAACCCCTCTTTCCTTGTAATCCAGCCTACTACATTCCATCACATCCAGTGCGGTAAAACCTGTACGTCCAAATATTCCCGATAGATGGAAAGCAGCTAACAAGCAATTTCCAAAAAAGATTAGAAAAGAAAGTATGCAAACCCATAGTCCTTTCAAGGACAGTTTGAGCAAGATGGCTATTGGTCCTCATCTCCCAGAGCTCTAAAACTATTGTAAACTGCTGTCTTGGGATCTCCTCAAGGAACAACTGCCAGGAGCACTTGTGGGTGATCTCAATCAACGGCAAGTTGCTCCTGGTATGGTCCGGTTCTACGAGCTGGAAGTGGTGGCTGCAGGAGGCTCTGCCCATCTATCCCAGATGCTTCTGTGCATCCACAAAAGCATCTCACATGTGGACGCAAATATACCAGTAGTGATGGGATTTAGAACCTATCACTGATCTCAATCCTCTGTTTTGTCTGGAGCAGAATTAGAAAAAAACTGGTCCACTTGCTGGCTCTTTATTCTGGAACAATCAGCAGCTCCACAAGACCAGTCTACTCTTTCTTCCATGAAAGTCTTTAGTTTTTAGCAAATTCTAATGACTTAAGATGTGGCTGGACACTTATTGATTTCTTTTATGTCTAAACATCTTTTCCATACAATAGTTACAATATAAAAAATAAAATTCCTTTCATTACATATTGAGAACTGTTGGCTGAACAACCTGGATCAACCTATTTACATGAAATTTCCAGACCAGAATTAAGCAAGTCCCTTGTAAGATTACTTGAATAGAAAACCAGAGTAAATCAATACTAATCTGAAAATTGTCAAGCTCCGCTCATTGAACCTTCAATCTGCAGTAGCAAAAGAAAACCATATATTCATTTAATAAATCAGAAGACATTAAATCACTCTGTTTTTCTAAAAGCAGGGTCATGGATGACTCTCTTCACTCGCTTGTTATGGAATTCATAGATCTCCTGCATATTTCCAAAAATGATGTGCTCTTTGTTCACGATACCAGGTGGGATCTCTTCAACACCACTTGTTATTTCCCAGAGATATGTCTGGTTTTTTTAAAAAAAGGGGAAAAAAAGAAGGGAAGCAAGTTGGTTTAAGTTTTATCAAGGTATAAACAACCATCCTCAAGCTAATATATGCAAAATCATACTGGAATTTATAAAATGTCTATTTTAGATTTGCATGATACAATTTTATGGTACAGTATTACAATCATGAGATTCTAAAAGTGCAACATGCCAATGAAAAGCTAACAGTTTAAAACCAGACCCTCAAATTACAGAAGAGATGAGTTTCTGTTTAGAGAGAATAAGCCAGTTCTCGAATGTGCAATGTAACAGTGGAAACAATAAAAGAACATTATCCCTTCAACAAAACAGTAAAAGCTTAACAAAAGCAGCAACCAGTTCATTGTGCCTGAAAATGAACAGATACGTTACTGTCCCTGTTCAATCAACATAGGAATGTTTAAGAAGCAAAACCAGAAGCTGATCAAGCCAGCACTGGCAATTCTTGATTTAATTGATAAACATACCAACTTCTGATACAACACCGCACAATTTAGCTCTATGGTTATAGATCATACAATATGACAGTAAAAAAAACACAATTTGATAATTTTAGATTGGAAACAAGAACTTACATCCATACATTCCCGGAGATCTCTTACATAAGCCTTCTCTGTCTGGATAAGCTCAGCCATGATGAACCTTTCCATACACACAAGAGGGAGACAACTTTAGACTGTTGACTTCAACATATATCATTCTGAACAGAAATTAGATACATGGGAAGGACTTTACCTAGCAAATATATTTGATGAACTCAAGAGCACAGAGTGAATGAGAACTGCAACTAGAAAAAATGGGGACTATTATGGTCAGTAAAAATTATAATAAAATTATTTAACATTGCTTTTGCATAAGTAAATATTAAGTCTCATTCTTGGAAGCATTCTGTACTCTAATTTAATCTTTGCTTTAAGTAAAGGCTAAGGGAAGCAATAAAAATACTGAATAAAATGACAGATGGTCATTATTTGTTGTGGAATCTTAGAAAAAAATATTCTAGATTCTTTTTTGGACATTCAAGAGATTAGCCTATTTTAAAATGCCTTGGCTCAGACTTATCAAATAGCAATGCACAACATAAAATCCATATTTTCATTTTCTTCTTCACATATACGGTCATTGCTAAGAAGTGGAAATAGACAAATGGAAAAGGGAGTGGGGGAGGGAGAAAAACATGACATATTGTATACTCTGACATGGACCAAGACTAGCATGGGTTTCTTTTTCCCTTGATTGTTTAATGTACATAATTTACATAAATGTAAAAAAGAATGTTTTGGTCACATATTAATGATAAGTTGGCTGGGGCTATGAATGCACAACAACATAACTAAATACTGTAGATTAAAAATGACACACAAGTCCAAAGCATGGACAAACATGCATTATGCTAGGAGGAGACAAATTATATGCTCTTTCCTGTGGGCAGACTTCCGCTTTTCCTCATTAGGTTCATGAGCAGCATCTCTCAGATTCACCTCTGACCCAGGAAGACTGGCTAGGATTATATCCAGTTGCAAGCTTTTACTCTATATTAAGGAAGGGAAGATGATATCAAAATCAGTGAAGACCAGGAGAAACAAACACAAAAAAAGGGGGGGGGGTTATCTAGATAGAAACTCTAGAAGCCAGATTAAGCCATTCCACATTACTTCAAGCAAAAATAAATATGCAAGATTCACTGATTTATTGGAATCTGAAGAAATTCCTAGAGCTTTCTCTAAAGAGGTCCTGTATTTTTCCATACAGAGAGAAGTCTCTATATCTGTTGTCCACTGAGGTGATACATTTTTTAATCTCTGCTGCATGGGCATGCCCCTTTTCACAAAAGCCATCAGCTAGCTGTATCAATAACTTCACCCGCTCTTTGGTTTGCTATAGGATACACGAAAGATGGGAAGGCGGTAAGAAGAATGGGCATTTGGTGCCTCTAATAAATAATAACCTTTTCACACTATAAATAGAAGATAATATTCTTTTTCCATGCTAACAGCTTTTTGGTACTTGAACAGAATTATCAGAATCCTTATAACATTTTTTACATTTCTAGATTTTAGGGTTCTGCAAAGTAAGAATCTGAAGACAGAATTAATTTAGGATAGCCTCATGGATTGGTGCTACTACTGTGTTTGGGGATTATCTAACCCTCCAGAAAAGTTTGGGGAAATATGCCTCATTATGCTAAAAAACCAATTTATAGTTGTTCTGCCGGCTTTTAGTACAAGCCTCCGATGAAAAGGAAATTGTTTCAAAACAGACACCCACACTCAGTAGAAGTCCAGTAAATGTTTTTTATCTCAACAAAAGAGAAGCAAAGCTCCCTTTTTTAATTCAAAGGGATTTCTTGTATAAACAAGGCAGTAATGGATTACAGTTTTTATTTTATTTTTTATTTTTTCCAATACACAATGAGGGTTTTAGTGGGTATACATATATATATATATATATATATATATATGTATGTATGTATGTATGTATGTATGTATGTATGTATATGTATATGTATATGTATATGTATATGTATATGTATATGTATATGTATATGTATATGTATATGTATATGTATATGTATATGTATATGTATATATATGTAGATTGTTCTGAGTTCGGGTTTTGCCCCGTGTAATATTTTCAGTGTCTCTGCGACGTTTCGGTGAAATCACATTCACCATCATCAGGCTGAAGTTTCAAGCTTCGTGCTGTTGTAAATATGGAATGTTTGCAACTGCCATTTCTTTCTTGTATATAGTGTTTCTCAATCTCTATAGCTTCTAAAGTAATTCTATAGAGATTGAGAAACACCCCCTCTGCATGAATAAAAGGGACGATACGTCCCGCCTACCAGAGATTTGGAAACCAGCCTTAAACAAAAAAACCACTTCATAATAATCACCATGTCAATCATTCTAGTAATTATGATTCCACCAACCAATCAGATCACTAAAACATAGTCACCCAATCTATTTGCTACATTCAAACCAAATCTCCACCCCTAACACTATATACAAGAAAGAAATGGCAGTTGCAAACATTCCATATTTACAACAGCACGAAGCTTGAAACTTCAGCCTGATGATGGTGAATGTGATTTCACCGAAACGTTGCATAGACACTGAAAATATTACAGGGGGCAAAACCCGAACTCAGAACAATCTACATATATATACATATACATATACAATATACATATACAATATACATACATATACCCGTGAAAATCTACGAATATATATACAGTATATATATATATATGTGTGTGTGTGTGTGTGTGTGTGTGTGTGTGTGTGTGTTTTAATGTCGGATTACCCTGGTATATTTGAAGGAACGTCACAGCTCCTTTTTGCCTCTAGGCCCAACCCAGGGCCATTTCAAGGCAGTTAATTTATTTATAGCCGACAACTATATTCTGTATGCTAAAAAAAACATTTGACATTATATATATATATATATATATATATATATATATATATATATATATATATATATATGTTTTCGTAAATTTTCACGGGTATATGTATGTAGATTGTTCTGAGTTCGGGTTTTGCCCTGTATATATATATATATATATATATATATAGTAAGATACATGATGAAGGTTATAGAGGAGATGCTCATAGTAAAATCTATCTAAGAAAGAATAGAAAAGAAGATATAGTAATAGAACATATCAAAGAAAGAATAGAGGAAGAGATATAGGAATAGAAGAAAGGTATAGGAGATATAGGAGAGCAATAGGACAGGGGACGGAAGGCACTCTAGTGCACTTGTACTTGCCCCTTACTGACCTCTTAGGAATCTGGATAGGTCAACCATAGATAATCAAAGGGTAAGTTGTTGGGGGTTTTGGGATGACACTATGGAGTCTAGTAATGAATTTCATGCTTCGACAACTCGGTTACTGAAGTCATATTTTTTACAGTCAAGTTTGGAGCGGTTAATATTAAGTTTAAATCTGCTGTATGCTCTTGTGTTGTTGTGGTTGAAGCTGAAGTAGTTGCCGACAGGCAGGACGTTGCAGCATATTATCTTGTGGGTAATAATTAGATCTTGTTTAAGGCATCTCTGTTCTAGGCTTTCTAGGCCCAGGATTGAAAGTCTAGTCTCATCGGGTATTCTGTTTCAAGTGGAGGAGTGAAGGGCTCTTCTGGTGAAGTATCTTTGGACATTTTCAAGGGTGTTGATGTCTGAGATGTGATATGGGTTCCAAACGGATGAGCTGTATTAAAGGATGGGTCTGGCAAAAGTTTTGTAAGCTCTGGTAAGTAGTGTGAGATTGCCAGAGCAGAAGCTACGTAGGATTAGGTTTACAACTCTTGAAGCCTTCTTGGCTATGTTGTTGCAGTGGGCTTTGGCACTTAAATCTTTTGTTGTTAGCATACAGAGGTCTTTAACCGATTGGGGATTATTTGTGATAATTTGATTATTCAGTTCGTATTTGGAGTTCAAATTCTTTGTCCCAATGTGTAGGACAGAACATTTGCTAGTTGAGATTTGGAGTTGCCATGTGTTATGTTCTCGTTTCTGGTAGAAATTCCTCCAGAGAGATTTTTTTCTTGTTTGTAATTTTCTTATTGAGATGGGGAGGTTATTTTTTTTGTTTATGGTACATATTAGAGTTACATGAAGTCTGATGATAATTTTCATTTCGAGTAGGAATGTTTTGTAGTGGTCATCAGTAGTGTACCCTTCAGAGAATAGAGTTTTCCAGTTTAATGTTGAGAGGTGGGCTTCAATGAGTTCGTAGTTCTCTTTTTTGAAATTGAATTTTGGTTTGTATTATTTTGGTGGATCATAGTATGGCTTAGGTTGAGACTGAAGTTTATCATGCTGTGGTCGCTATTGGAAAATTGTTCTGTTATTTGTAAGCCATATATTGCACTTTTGCTGATGCAGAAGATGAGATCCACACAGTTATCAAGTCTGGTATTGTTATTTACTAGTTGGTCGAGTCCCAGATAGGTGACGGTATTATATATAGTAGAATGGATGGGTTCCGTGCTGCATTCATTTAAGGACCAGTTAATGTGCGGTAGGTTGAGGTCTCCAAGGAAGATAATGGGGTATAGGCAGTTGGTTGCCCACGTTAGTAATGTAGATAATTTGTTAGCTTGTTCGATGTCGTAGTCCGGGGCTCTATAGCAGAGTAAGAAGCGAATTGTGGTATTTAGAGATAAATCACAGACAATAGTTTCGCATATAAAAATTATATCGAAGTTGGAGGTGTCAAGTAGAAGGAGGAATTCAGACATCTTGTTGACTAAACTTCTAGTATTTAATAGTTTACATTTAGACTGGTCTTCTGTTGGGGATTGGTTTTGGAGTGGTTAGAGGAAGTAAGGGGCACGCATTCCTATTCTTTGTTTGAGGGGGTAGGGATGTCCATTTGTTGTTGTGCTGGTCTGGCAGGTGTCAGTTTGATGTTGTGAGATGGTAGATTGGGAGAAGTTAGACCGGAAGATGTAGGGAGGGTTATGGGTTTTGGGTTTGATGCATTCCGTGCGGTAATCTATGTAAAGGTTTGTTTCACCAAGTTCATAGTGTCTCTTGAGTTCTGCCCGTAGTTCGCGAAAGCGAATACGTTGGAGGAGAGAAAGATCTGGTTTGGATATGAGTTTGTTGAAAGACTGGATCTGAGTTTGCTGAAAGACTAGATCTGAGTTTGTTGAAAGACTTGTTATTTCTGGCAATGTGGTTAATGGTCTTGATGAATTGCTGTTTTATTTGTTTATTTTTGCATACCACTTTGCAGAAGCGTGGGGCTATTGAGCCATCGTTATACTTGTGCTCAGGTCCAATTCTGGTAACTTCCAAAATGTCTTCTTGGGCGATTTTTTGTGCATGTGAGTGATGGAGGTGGATGATGTTTCTTATTTTTGTTATATCTGATTCATGGCTTTCTTCAAGAGAAAAGAGGATAGCATTCTGGCTTTTTTGTTCATGTTCCATAACATCCTTGACTAGGGTAGGGGTATCAGTGGTAGATTTAGTGGGTTTTTGGAGTATTGGAAGTGGTTGAGGTTGAGGTTGAGGTGGTGAAGTGGTGAGTGGTATTTTGTCGGGTGGATTTGGATTAATCAGTGTTTGGACATTTTTCTCCATGGATGAAAGTCTTGGTTCAATACTCTCTATGAATGCTTGTTGGGTTTTGATGGCTTCTTTTAAGGTGTTAATCTCCTCAGACAAACTGCTGAGTACATTTAGCTTGGGGGTGCAGGATGAGCACATATAAGGAAATGAAGAGTTTGCTTGAAGAAAGGTGGCTACTGGATTAGTTATGTTTAGGCAAGACTGGTGTGTAGGAATTTTGCAGGATTGACATTTGATGTATTTATCAAGATCATGTATAGTGTCTTTGCATATGTTGCAACATAGAATGTTGTTTGAATCTTTTGAAAGAAGATCGGCACAAATACAGTTTGTTCCAGACGTGGCAAAAACTTACAAGGATTTCTTTTCTCACACACTGTGACTCCCACAACTAAGATCAGATAATCTCCACACTGCTCAGCCCGCACGCTGCCAATTTAACAGCTGCTATAATTATGTGAGCCCCACCCAACCACGGGGATTCTCTATCGCCTGTAATATTTCTTCAATTGGTCTCTTCTATGCATAACTCTGCGCATGTGTGGGTCTAACACTTCCTCATCCGAATCAAACAAAGATAATGGAGATTGGCTTGCTGAGCTGTGTGCCAAGCCCCCCTCTTCCAAGTCACCCCCCCTCTTCTTCTTCCGAGGAAACTTCACTATCTGACTCTGTCGGCAATAAAACAGGCCTATGACATGTTGATGTTTCCCCTGCATCCACCTCCACATTCCTTGGGGCATGAGCTGGGCCAGAGCCAACCACAACAATAATACCACATGTTATTGCTAAAGAACACTAAATTTTAGCCTTTATAGTAGCAGAGAGTTTGATCATGTATAAGGTATTCAAAGAGTAATGTAACATTAATAATCCTATTATCCCCTAGAGCAGGGGCAGTGATGGGCTCCTACGGGAATGGTCAGGAACGCAGTTCCAGTAGTAAAATTTGGAGCTCTACCCCAGAGCACCCAATTTGCATTGAAAGATGTTGAAACAAAATGCATAAGCCATGCCCACAGTGTGGTAGTAAAATTTTTGGTAGCCCATCACTGAGCAGGGCTGCCAAGCTGAAGGCCCAGGAGTCACATCTGGCCAGTAGGGTGCTTAGATCTGGCCCATGGGGCCACCTTGGTAACAGTGAAGGAGTGGCCTGCCATGCCTCTGCCAGTAAACGTGGAGTTTGGGAGGCCCACAGGCAGCCCTCCCAGGCTCTGTTTTCAGTGGCAAAATGTTGCAGGATGCCGTCCCAGCTGAAAATATAGGTCAGGCCACCACAGGCACCCAGATACAAGTTATGTCAAGCTAGCGACACCTACCCCACCCTCCCCAAGGTAAAACACAACTCTGATGATGGTCCTCAATGAAATTGAAGTTTGACACCCCTGCCCTGTAAAAGGATTGTTTCACAGATTCTATTGGGATATATCACTCTAAATGGGGATTAATCAGATGAATGCTAGTAAAAAGGAATTCTTATTAGTATTAGGCTGAAAAAAAATCTGATCTACTTTATAGGATGGCAGAGGTCTTCCACATTTATTTCACGCCCTGAACACTGTGCTTAGAGCAGGAGAGCGGGGATTTCAAGCTCAAGACCCTCCCAGGGTCTGTTTTCAGCTGCAACAGCTTCTTGCAATCCTCTTCCAACAAAACTCCCCTCCTCAGCTCCATTTTCACTGGCAGGGGGCTGCAAGAGGCTATAACGGCTGAAAATGGGACCTGTGGGGGCACACGCAGCTCCCGAAGCTGTTTTCACTGGCAGAGGTCTAGCAAAACAAACTAAAAGGAAACTAAAGCAAAGGAGAAATGTTTCCCCCTTTGCATTTGAGCATCTAAGAAGGGACAGGAAAGGAGAAAAGGAAAGAGGAAAGTCAAAGAAAAAGAAAAAGAAGAGAGGAAGGAAGGAAAAAGAATTAGCAGAAAAACCCAACAAAAGTAAAAAATAAAAGATGGAAGGAAGGAAGAAGAAAGGAGAATGGGGAAAGAAGGAAGGAAGGAAGGAAGGAAGGAAGGAAGGAAGGAAGGAAGGAAGGAAGGAGATTTTAACGAAAGGGATGGTCTGAGAGAAGTCCTGCCTTTGCAATTGGCCACCACAGATGGCCTCGACATGAATGACTTCAATCTGGCCACATTCCCTGATCAAACACAACCCTGATGTGTCCTTTAATGAAATCAAGTTTGCTGCTGCTGGCTTAGAGTGTGCGACTCTGTCCTGTTGATGCAGGAAAAACAGTACAAAGAAATAAACAGAAGAAATGAATGGCATGAGATTAAAAAAAGAAAATAAAGACTAGCTGTTGTGGTTAGCTCTGGCCCAGCTCCTGCCCCAAGGAATGTGGATGTGGATGTGGGGGAAACATCCACATGCCACAGGCCTGTTTTGCTCCCGATAAAATCTCCTGACGAAGTCTCCTCTGACGAAAGAAGTGTGAGTGGCAGGCAAGAGGGGAGTTTGTCAGACAGCCCAGGAGAAGATCAATCATCCTTATCATCCCTGGATTATGAACAAGAATTAATGACACATCCACGCATGCGTAGAGTGATGCATAGGAGACAACAACTGAAGGATTACTCCAGGAGATAAATGAGGCCACCTATGGTTGGGTGAGTCGCTGTAATTAGTGCTAAAGATAAAAGAACAGCCTGGTGTTTTAGCCTCATGGCAGTTTATCTGATTCATTGTTTCGTCAAGATTGTAGTTTTTGCTGTTCAAGATTGTGTTGGACTTTCTGGACTTTAGAATTGGACTCAATTTCCCAGTTATTGGGTGAGAAATTGGATTGCATTTAACCTGTGCTTTGTGTATACCAGAAAAATACCTTTGACATTTAAAAAGGGAGCTGTTTCTGTTTTTCTGTTAATAAAGACTTTTGGGTTTTCCTTCTATCGTGTGGTGTGTGTCTTTCTGGACTAATTACCCTGTAATTACGGGACACGCCGGCAGAACACTAGCTAACACAAACTCCAACAATTGGAACGGAAAAGAAAATATCTAAATAAGTATAAAGATCTACATGGAATTATGTCAGTCATTGAGCTTGTCATCAAACCTGGATCATAAAGTAATGTGCCTTCTCATTTTTAGAGCACTTTTCAAAAATAGATAACAAACTCATATCCTCTTATATTCTTTCTAGTTATGTAGGATTATCCTCTTTCGTACACCCCTAGCCTGATAAAGCCAAAAATCTTTGACAAATCCTTTCTTTTAGGAATATAATTCATCATCCCACTGTGATCCTTAAATCTAATATTTCTTCCCCAAATTATGTTAACATATATATTAACTTGCAACCAAAATAAAGCTGAATCATAGAACAAGACAAATCAAAAGGATTAATAAAATTTCAAATTTCTTACATCACCAACATAAGAGATTTAATGTCTACCCCATTTAAAACATATAGTCATGGTAATCAATTAAAAATAACAATTTCTGTTAAATTATTTTTATTTTTAAATCCTAATGTCATATTTTGCCTTTTGAAACAGGAAGTTTTTTATTGAGAAACCAGTGCAATAGCTAGCCTTCTGAAGTTGTGGGTGCCCTATCACTGGAGGCTTTCAAGAAGAGACTGGACAGCCATTTGTCTGAAATGGTGTACTGTACTGTCTTCTGCTGAAGCAGGAGGTTGGACTAGATGACTTCCAAAGTCCTTTCCAACTATGTTATTCTGTGTAAACCATACAATGCCTAGATACTTCAGCAACACATCTTCTCCATTATTTTCAGATTTGAATTATACCACAATAACAAATTCCCATGTGCCAAATAACAACTTCTCAAATATGCCTAACAACTTTCAAAGCAGGAAAAAAAATCCTGATTTAAGATGTCATAACTTCAACCAAGATTTCAAAGGTTTTACACATCTGCTTTACAAATGGGCCCAAAGATGAAATCAAAGCAAGTCTCATCCCAGAAGCATATAGATGTAAGGATAAAAATGGTAGATTAAAGTCATCATCTTCACAAGGTATATGCAATTTGGCAAAAAAAGGAGAAGAAAATACTCTAGGGCAGGTATCAGTAACCTGTAGCTCCAGAACAGCATGTGACTCTTTGGGCTCTCTGCTGTGGCTACCTATTGGGTGATCCCACCACTGGCTGGCCCCGCCCTTCGCCCTCCCCCTCAAATCACTCCTTGCCTGGCCTGAGAAGGTAAGGGTGATGGTGGAGGATGTAGAAGCAGTCAAAGCAGAGACAGAGAGATAGAGAGAGGGGGTAGAGGGAGGGAGAGAGAGAGGGAGAGAGGGAAGGAGAGAGAGAGAGAGATGTAAAAAGGTTTTTGTGGTTCCCGGTGTTTTTTAACAAACAGTTTGCCCTAAAGACTGGCTGGCTAAGTTTGGCTGGGGGGGGGGGGAGGTCATGTGACTGGTGGAAGTGAGTAACATTGAGTTGGCTATACCTGTAATATATCAGACTAAGTCGGTCAGCCTTCAATTAACTTGTTTATTTGCAAGTTAAACAACGGAACAGCGATGCGTAGCAATAACAGAACGAACATAGAATACACAAACAAGAACGCCTCATAATCTTGACAGCTCTATTTATATAGCAGCTGTCAGCCCCAACAGACAATTGGGACACAGGGAATTTCTTGCTTTTGTTGTCGCCTAATCCTGGGCGACTTCCCTGTTGCTGAGGACATAACACCCCTTCCTACCTGGCATGCGCAAGCATAATCTTTTAGGAAACCCAGAGGTTTGCGCAGCCTCAATGATCTTCTTGGTTCCATCGTTTCTTTAGCGGCCCCGAGCACTTCCTCTGTATCAGACGACTGACTGGTCGCCTCCGTGGTCTCTGTATGCTGCGGTATGTTTTGTGTGGAATCAGTTACCGATTGGGGTAGACTACTGGTTCTGTTGGTATGGCAACAGGGTTTAAAACAGTTGGAGCTGTAACTGGGGTGAAAACTAGTGGTAACATTGAAATTGATGTCCCTTCTGGGTCTGGCGGTGGCCTTTCTTGGTGGCAGGCATGAAGCTGGTCGATGTGCCTCCGCCAGGTCCTCCCATCTTCTAGTTGGACTCTGTAAGAGACACGGCCCATTATATTGCTAACCACTCCTGGGAGCCAGTGTGGTCCCTCCCCAAAATTTTCAGGAAACACTCTGTTCCCTATGCTTAATTTCCTGCCTCTAATTCCTTCTTCTCCTGAGGTTTCTGGTGTGAAATCGGGGTGTAAACGATCTAAAGTAATTCTTAATTTACGGCCCATTAATAATTAAGCGGGACACTGATTTGTAAGGGGGCATGGCGTGGCGTGTTGCATTAAGTCCACAGAGTCCACGGAGAGGGGCAGCATACAAATCCAATAAATAAATAAAATAAATAAATAACAAGTATCTATTAATCTGGGCCTGCCAATTTACTTTTAACCTGCCTAAAAGCTCCTTGGCTGATCTAACGGCTCTCTCAATCCGACCATTAGAAGCTGGATGCCAGGTTGCTGTCCGTGCATGGCGAATTCCCAGGCTGGCCAGAAACATTTGGAACTCCTTAGCTGTAAATTGTGGTCCATTGTCGCTTACTATGACATCTGGTGGACCATGGGTGGCAAAGACCCTTTGTAATACTCTTATGATGGCATCAGTAGTTGTGGAAAGCATTCACTCCATTTCCACCCAACCTGAATAAGCATCTACAAGTATCAGGAAACATTGCCCTTGCCATGGACCAGCAAAAGCCATATGTACCCGTGACCATGGACTCTTGGGTATTTCCCATGGCTTAGGGATAGCTGTTGGAGGGGCAGATCTTGATGCCTGGCAATCTGGACAGTTTGCAACCTTTGCCTCAATATCCTTATCTAGCCCGGGCCACCACACATAACTTCATCCTAAACCTTTCATGTATACAATTCCTGCGGCGTGGCTTTCCTGCAATAAGTCGAGCACTTCCTTTTGTAACGCAGGAGGAATGATGACCCTAGGACCCCACAGTATACAACCTTTTTTGCGTGGATAACTCTACCCTCCGGGTGGTCTAGGGTCGTAACTCTGGATCGCAATCATTGTTAGGCCACCCTCGTTTGATGTAATCTAGTACCTTAGGCAGTATGCTGTCTTTGGATGTGGCAGCCGCAATTAATGCAGCGGATATGGGTGCCCTCCCTTCCTCAATTAATAGGACATTTTAAACTGGGGCTGGGTCCCGCACTGGTACGGGTAAGGGACAGTGACTAAGCGCATCGGTGTGAGGTAAAGCCTTGCCAGGTTGATGTACTAATGTGTATGACTGGCTGCAAGGAACTCTGCCCATCTTGTCATGCGGGGTGAGATCAAATATGGGGTTTGCCTTGAGCCTGAGAGAATGCCCAACAGCGGTTTGTGATCTGTATATATCATGAATTGGCGACCATACACATACTCATGAAATTTCTTCACTGCAGCAACTATAGCCAACGCTTCTTTGTCTGTTTGGCTATAATTGCGTTCAGTGGAGGAGAGAGTTCGAGAGAAATAGGCTATTGGTGCCTCCCTCCCATTGGCCAGTAACACGGCTCCAATTCCGTACTGAGACGCATCAGCAGCTAGAATGACAAGTATAGCTTGATCATATTGTACCAACACGGCGTTGCCAATGTAATATATCAGACTAAGTCGGTCAGCTTTCAATTAACTTGTTCATTTGCAAGTTAAACAACGGAACATTGATACGTAGCAACAACAGAACAAACGTAGAATACACAAACAACAACGCCTCATAATCTTGACAGCTCTATTTATATAGCAGCTGTCAGCCCCAACAGCCAATCCAGACACAGGGAATTTCCCGCTTTTGTTGTCGCCTAATCCTGGGCAACTTCCCTGTTGCTGAGGACATAACAATACCCAGCCAGGTTTTGTGGCTCCCGGTGTTTTCTTTTCTGTGGGAGACAGACCAGGGAGTTTTGACTAGGAACTTGTAGAAACTGTATTTGTATATTTATATAGATTTAGATTAGATTAGATTTATTGGATTTATATGCCGCCCCTCTCCGTAGACTCGGGGCGGCTCACAACAATGGTAAAAAACAATACATAGTAACAAATCTAATATTTTGCAATCTAAATTACAGATTTAGGTTAAAAAATCCAAAAGAAACCCCAATATATAAAAAACAAGCACACAGTCGAATCATACGCAGAAACTACATGGGCAAGGGGGAGATGTTTCAATTCCCCCATGCCTGACGGCAGAGGTGGGTTTTAAGAAGTTTCTGAAAGGCAAGGAGGGTGGGGGCAATCCTAATCTCTGGGGGGAGCTGGTTCCAGAGGGTCGGAGCCACCACAGAAAAGGCTCTTCCCCTGGGTCCCGCCAGACGACATTGTTTAGTCGACGGGACCCGGAGAAGGCCCAATCTGTGGGACCTAACCGGTCGCTGGTATTCGTGCGGCAGAAGGCGGTCCCGGAGATATTCTGGTTCGATGCCATGTAGGGCTTTATATAACCAACAGGTTAATTCAACATATGTAACTACTGTTTTATGTATGGTTTGATTGGGTTGTGTGACAGGGATAAAGTGGTCATGGAGCTTATAGAGACAGAACGAAGACACATCTTATTCCCAATGAGATTAGAATTCCTCTGTTCCTTATATTAAGGAACATGATACCAAGGAACACCCAACCCTGATTCAAACACATGGTTGAATTACTTGGTCACCGTTTCTTGTATGGGATGATCTCATGTCAATTTACAAGCAAATTAGCACTACCAGCTTCTTGCTGAAGAGGCACAGGTGCTTTTGTTTCCATATTAGTCCTATTTCCATGATATGGGATTCAGCAGTGCATACTATGTTACCATGGCAACTTAAACTTGGGTAATACATCATACAGCCTTCCAAAAGGCTATGAAGACCTGGCTTTGCTGGCAGGCCTGTGAGCCATGAATTGTACATATTTCATGGCCAAATTGTATTGAATGATATGTATGTTTGAATGGATTGCTGAGTTGTGGGTTTTAACTGGGGTTATTGTTTTAATTTGTACTTCTTTTTATTGTTAACTGTACTTTTTTACATTGTTTTAAGCTGCCCTGAGTCCTTTGGGATTCGGCAGCATAGAAGTCGAATGAATGAATGAATGAATGAATGAATGAATGAATGAATGAATGAATGAATGAGATTATAACTTAGAAATATCCAATACTATAGAAGTGAAGATAATTTTAACCTCAGTATTAGCCTAGCGCAGTGTTAGTGACCTTGTCAACTAATTTTAAGATGTTGGTCCATAGTTACACCATCCAACTTGATATTTTTCTGTAGTCACTGACAGCAACCCTTTTGCATTTCAAGCAGTCACAGCTGGAGAGGCAAAGCAGAGCCTTCTCTGTCTAATGATTTCAAATTCTATTTCTCATATTTGACGAGAAAAGATAATGTACCTTTTGTAGCAAGTATGAGCAAATGCAACAAAACAATTTCTTTACATGTGAATATGCCCTAGCAGCTGTATAGATTGATGGCTATTGCTCCTGCTGCAGAAAAATGCAGGCCATGGCAGATTTATGAAAAATCAATCACATGGGATAATTTTGCCTCTGGACCAGCTGTTCATGTGGGAGGCAAGAATCTGTTTAGATAGAATCTGGCATATTAAAATGGTGCACCTAGCAATATATTAAATATGAATAAATATACAGTGATACCTCGTCTTACAAACGCCTCGTCATACAAACTTTTCGAGATACAAACCCGGGGTTTAAGATTTTTTTGCCTCTTCTTACAAACTATTTTCACCTTACAAACCCACCACTGCCACTGGGATGCCCCGCCTCCAGACTTCCATTGCCAGTGAAGCACCCATTTTTGTGCTGCTGGGATTTCCCTGAGGCTCACCTCCATGGGAAACCCCACCTCTGGACTTCCGTGTTTTTGTGATGCTGCAGGGGAATCCCAGCAGGAGAGCCTCAGTGAAATCACAGCATCGCAAAAACACAGAGGTCCGGAGGTGGGGTTTCGAGGACTTCCGTGTTTTTGCGATGCTGCAATTTCACTGATGCTCCCTTCGCTGGGAAACCCCACCTCTGGACTTCCGTTGCCAGCGAAGCGCTCATTTTTGCGCTGCTGGGATTCCCCTGCAGCATTGCAAAAACACAGAAGTCCAGAGGTGGGGTTTCCCATGGAGGGGAGCCTCAGGGGAATCCCAGCAGCGCAAAAACGGGCGCTTTGGCTGGCAAAAGGGGTGAATTTTGGGCTTGCACACATTAATCAATTTTCCATTGATTCCTATGGAAAACATTGTTTCGTCTTACAAACTTTTCACCTTAAGAACTTCGTCCCGAAACCAATTAAGTTTGTAAGACAAGATATCACTGTATACTTTTAAGTCCATATTTCAAAAGTTGCCTTTACACAGACTACAAAATGAAATTTAATAAGATAGAAAAAGCACTTTTACCTCTATTGCATTCAAGATGCAAGAAAATAATAATATAGAAGCTTCTCTTCTACATTTGAGCAGCCTAATCAATCTTACAATCAATATTATCCATTTTCTATCAGTAAACAGCCCAAGAAGAGAGGGAATACCATTTAAAACAATCAACAAATAAAAATGTACTGTATTTTTGTTTTAAAGAAGCTCTAACGATGGCAGATGTTTTATACTGGATGGGGATTGATGAGGAAATATTTTAATTTTCATCTCTTTTGGTAACTTTCTAAAATTCAGGACATTGGCCTGACTAGAACATGGGTCTCCACTCCAACCTTGGCAACTTTAAGACTTGTGGACTTTAGCACTTAGAATTTGCTAGATGAGGAATTCTGGGAATTGAAGTCCACAAATCTTAAAAGCTGCCAAGGTTGGAGACCCCTGGACTAGATGGTAATATTACCCCTTTCAACCTATCTCTTGAAACCTGCCCTATCATATTTTGGCAATTCTGCTAACAGATTAATACGATTGCATAAAAATTTATTTGGATTGACTGCAAGTTCATTTTTTACTAACAGATGGACATGAAATAGAGAGATTAAAAACTCCAGTTGTCTTATACCTGTTTGACTTCAGCCTGCAGATGGCGTAGCTGCACACACTGTTCCAGATGTTTTCGACGTTGTTGGATTGCCAGGTCCACCTCTTGCTGTTTCCCATGGAGGATTTTCACCTGAGTTGCCACGTCCACATCTCTGGCACAGAGTAGTTCAACACCTATAACCACACCTATAGGTTATGCCTTCATATGTGGTATACTTCACTAAACTTAAAAAAAATGATCTATTAAAGGATTCACAGCTGATTTTAATTATGCAATTGTAAAAGATTTTTAATTGCATGCATTTAAACTTCTCAACCAGTCTACCCATTATCTCTGTGGAGATGGGCCTACCAATGATTGGTAAAGCAGTCACCTCCAATGATTATTGCTAATTTACTACTCCAATAATTCACAGCCTTTGTCATGGTAGATGGACTTATGTTAAGTTACATTCCAATTCTTTTGGAGAGCACTGAACTAGATGAGTGTGTTAAGGCCATATTCTATAAGATGTCTGCATATCTCTTTGAAATGAGGTGGTAAAGAGAAGGATTTTTTAAAACAAAAAACAGATTCATCAGAGCTCCAAAAACAATTTTGTTCCTTTTAATAACAGCAAAATCATATTGTGCTTGTTGCTGTCAAAACTAGATTGGGTTGAGACAGAAACCTGAATTTAGGGTTATGAGTCAGATTCCTTTAACATGCCAAATTCCCATGTACCACAGTACTGTCCCAATCAAAATAGCAACACAGCAACAACTCAGCAAAATTGATTACCTTGTTGATTTAAAAAAATCAAACCCCACTTAACACCCCATCCCCCATGTTTAAGAATAGCTTATACATTATAGATGCTCAAAAAAGACATACAATGCAAGTCTTAATTTTATTGCATTTTATCAAAATTCATTTTTCCTTGTTGGTTTGTTACTTGGCTATACTTTACATTACAATTCAATAGTATCACTGTATGACTGGTATACCATTACAAATAGTGCCGAATAAAGGAAACTGTAATATTTTTAAAACCTAAAGGTTTATTCATATTATTATTATTAGTGTTTCTGATGTTTTATATTTTTCAGCACACTTTCATTAGATATTTATTTCCACTTATCTTTCCATAACATGAAACATAAGAGAAACAGCCTAAGGAGTTGCTACTTTGCATTGTAATGCCAACACAAATCCAATGTAATATCCAGTGATGTGAGTATGAACCCTGGATGCTCTTCTATAATCCTCAACCTCAGAGTTATCTATCACTTCCTCCCAACATTCATTGTAGTTTGCAGAATCTCAAGCAGATCTGCCAAGGCAGAGTTAACTTTTTTGTTATTTGTGTAAGATAACATGGATGAAACTGAAACAAAAATGATTATATAGCTGCTTATTTTAAAACTGGAATGTTTATTAATTTCCAGTAAAACATTTTATACCAAAACTTAATAAAATACCTTTTCCCTTCCAAAAGCAAAATACCTGACACATTCTATTTCTTTTAGGACTACAATAAGATTAAAAATCAATGATTCTCGTGAAGTCAGCCTAAGTAATCTCAATAAATCCATTAACCTGGTTGAAGTGGGGCAAACCCATCTTACCAGAAGCCTGAACTTCATTGACATACTGTAGAAGATCTTGTCCTTGGTGGATGACATTGAAAGTCAGGTTATTCATGGTTAATGCTTTGTCTGCATGGTGCTGAAGTCTTTGTTCAGCTATTGTAAGATCCTCAATTTTATTTTGTTGTCAGCACATTCAACCTTGTACAGAACAAAGTGTTGAATGACAATATTTCATTCATTCAGATCTCGAATGTGTTATTTGAGTGTTCCCTTTATTTTTTTGAGCAGTGTATGTTGATGTTATGTGGAGTTTGGTATATGATTTATATATGTGTACATAAATATTGTTTTTAAAACTATTCAATAAAAATCATTTAATTAAAAAAAGACAAATCCATAGCGAACGATCATAATGTTTTTTCCCCTCTTTTCCTTTTATTGCTATTGATTAGTAATTGAACTGGGTCCTTCCGTTAAAAAGACACATTCTATTATTCCGGCTAATATACAAGTTATAGGAGTAGACATCGCAGTTTAGCTTTCTATTACCTCACCCATTTAACAATTTTCCAAGCAAGAGGGTAAAAATTATGTTTTGTTCTTTCCATAGGCGGAGCGAAAGGTGATGTTAAGGACACTGAGGAAAGTGAAATGAGGCCCTGAAAGCTCCAATCACAGCCAGACAGAGACTGTGGTGCAAATTCAAAGCTGGCATCATAAACCGGAGTTCGTGGGTGGCGCAAGCCATAGCCCAAAAGGACTTCCGAGAATTTTCATTTTCTGACTTGTTTAGCCCTAAACTTTTACAAGAGTCCTCAAGTTTGTCAACTTTAAGATTTGTGGATTAAGTGAAATTAAGAAGTGAAGTTCAGCTGTAGACCAAATGCATACGTCTAATGTGTACCCACGTGGAACTATGATTGAAACCCTCCAGTTCTGTCACCCAGTCCTTTGGGATGGTGGACCTTGTAGTTTGAAAGGAGGGAAGTGTTTTTAACAGGAAAGTGAACACAAGAACCAGGGGACACAATCTGAAGTTAGTTGGGGGAAAGATCAAAGGCAACATGAGAAAATATTATTTTACTGAAAGAGTAGTAGATCCTTGGAACAAACTTCCAGCAGACGTGGTTGGGAAATCCACAGTAACTGAATTTAAACATGCCTGGGATAAACATATATCCATTGTAAGATAAAATACAGGAAATAATAAAAGGGCAGACTAGATGGACCATGAGGTCTTTTTCTGCCGTCAGTCTTCTATGTTTCTATGTTTCTATGAAAGACTGGAGGAGGCGAGATTAGATTAGGTTTAGGCTTAGGTTTAGGCTTAGATTTGGAATGGATTGGAACGGAACAGAACAGAACAGAATAGAATAGAATTCTTTATTGGCCAAGTGTGATTGGACACACAAGGAATTTGTCTTTGGTGCACATGCACTCAGTGTACATTAAAGAAAAAGATACATTTGCCAAGCATCATGAGGTACTACACTTAATGATTGTCATAGGGATCAAATAAGCAATCAGTAAACAATCAATATTAATAAAAATCTTAAGGATACAAGCAACAAATTATTTGCTTGTTTAGGAAAAAGAGAGGTGGGTTGGTCTTTCCCCAGCAGACAAGGAAACCTCCAGCTGCCTTTCCTTCTCCTCTGGGACACTTCCCACAGGAGCTCAGTTTTCAGCCACCCGAAGGTGCGACTCTGGGGAGGGCCCGCAGGTTCTTGGCATCCCCCTCCACCCGCACCCAGGTTCTCCCTTCCCCAAACTGGTGCACCTAAGTCAACACAGCCCTACCTCACCAGCCATCGGTGGGCTGGAAGAGGTCAGGCGGCGTGGGGCTTTAGTCCTCCGGGGTGCAAGGGGAAAACACCGCTTTGCAGCCAAAGTCCCGTGTTTGTGGAAAAGCGGATAGAAAGCCACTCCAAGCAAAAGGAGGTGGGGAATCCCACGATGGGATTCTGTGGGCGGGGCTTTGACATCACAAAGAAGGGTTCGGGTTCGGATTTGACGAACTTACCCGAACTCCGCTGCCAAGTTCAGGTGAGTTCGCTGAATCCGAACTTCGTTGGGTTCGCCCAACATTACTTAGTGACTGTTTTGCTTAATGACTGAGTTACTAATCCCAGCTGTGGTCACTAAACAAGATCTACCTGTAGTTCAATTTTAAAGCCTTTCAGTGCTTTAAATGAACTCTTCCCTCATATGTGAATTTCATTTCAGCTTTAGAAACTCCCTTTCCCTTTTGAATTAATACTCTCAAGTTCATCAGCTCCATGGCATCGCATTTCCATGCTTGTCTGGTTGATTAATATTATTTATTTTAGAGTGATAATGAGACAAAAACCTTTTCCGATAGAGTTCCGGCATCCACTTATTTAATTGCTGGTTGTAGCAAAACGTATTTTCAGAAATGGTTAATCTTTATAGAACTAACAGCAGCGAGGCAAAACTTCCTGTTAACATTTCTGAAAGCCTTCTCAAAGAAAGATTCATAGCTTATACGCATGCACCAGCCCCCCCAAAACAAAACAAAAACCTCAGACCCAAACCTAACCTCAAAATAATGAAGGAAACTTTTTTTAGCGTAGAGAAAGTCTATTTAATCCGCCTTCAATCTAAAACAATTTATTTGGCTCATGCTGTTCTTATAAAAAGCATTAGGCCATTTTATTAGAGTGTATAAAGAAGCTGCATTTCCCTTTTCACATGAAAACTGTTCTTTATATGATAGCATTTGTAAGAAAAGCTTTTTAAAAAATGCCTTATGATGTATTTAAAAGACAAATGTACCGGACCAGAGGGACAGGCTGCACCACTGTCACAATTCTGGAGAAAAATCATCACAGGATTATAAGTACATTTCTTGACAGGGAAAAAGTAGGTTTTAGTGCCATTTAGGTCTCACAGGTACTTACTGGAAAGAGCCGGGGTGGCGCAGCAGGTAGAGTGCTGTACTGCAGGCCACTGAGGCTGACTGTAGATCTGAAGGTCAGCGGTTCAAATCTCATCACCGGCTCAAGGTTGACTCAGCCTTCCATCCTTTCGAGGTGGGTAAAGTGAGGACCCAGATTGTGGGGGCAATATGCTGGCTTTGTTAAAAAGTGCTATTGCTAACATGTTGTAAGCCGCCCTGAGTCTAAGGAGAAGGGCGGCATAAAAATTGAATAAATAAATACTAATGCAGGGGTCTCCAATCTCCGGTCCCTGTGAGTGAAGCCCATCCTTGGATCCATGCAGCACATGAAACGCTCTCCACAGAACTAGTCCCTGGTGCCCAAATGTTTGGGAGCCACAGTACAAATAACATTGAAGACACAATGTGTCTTACGTAGAAAAATCAAACGATCATACCTTCTCTTTTTAGTAGGATGAAGTTACTTTGTTGCGTAGGAAATTTTAAATAAAATTTTATGTTGTTTTATGTTGTAGTTTACTTTATATTTTCAAACAATAGATAAATTTAAGATGAATTAAATAAATTAATATTTATTTATTTATTTATTTATTAAATTTGTATGCCGCCCCTCTCCGTAGACTCGGGGCGGCTCACAGCAGTGATAGAAACAATGTACAATACAAATCTAATAATACAAAGTTAAAAACCCATAATTTTAAAAAAATGCACACAACACACCATACATAAATTATATAGGCCTAGGGAAGATATTTCAATTCCCCCATGCCTGACGGCAGAGGTGGGTTTTGAGAAGTTTACGAAAGGCAAGGAGGGTGGGGGCAATTCTGATCTCTGGGAGGAGTTGGTTCCAGAGGGCCGGGGCCACCACAGAGAAGGCTCTTCTCCTGGGTCCCTCCAAATGACATTGTTTAGTCGACGGGAGCCGGAGAAGGCCAACTCTGTGGGACCTAACCAGTCGCTGGGATTCATGTGGCAGAAGGCGGTCCCGGAGATATTATGGTCCGATGCCATGAAGGGCTTTACAGGTCATAACCAACACTTTGAATTGTGACCAGAAATTGATCGGCAACCAATGCAGACTGCGGAGTGTTGCTGTGACATGGGCATACCTGGGGAAGCCCATGATTGCTCTCGCAGCTGCATTCTGCACGATCTGAAGTTTCCAAACACTTTTCAGAGGTAGCCCCATGTAGAGAGCGTTACAGTAGTCGAGCCTCGAGGTGATGAGGGCATGAGTAACTGTAAGCAGTGAGTCCCGGTCCAGTTAGAGCCACAACTGGTGCACCAGGCGAACCTGGGCAAACGCCCCCCTCGCCGCAACTGAAAGATGTTTCTCTAATGTGAGCTGTGAATCGAGGAGGACGCCCAAGTTGCGGGCCCTCTCTGAGGGGGTCAGTAATTCCACCCCCCAGGTAATGGACGGACAGATGGAATTGTCTTTGGGAGGCAAAACCCACAGCCACTCCGTCTTATCAGGGTTGAGTTTGAGTCTGTTGACACCCATCCAGACCCCAACAGCCTCCAGGCACCGGCACATCACTTCCACTGCTTCGCTGACTGGACATGGGGTGGAGATGTAAAGCTGGGTATCATCCGCATATTGATGATACCTCACCCCATGCCCTTGGATGATCTCACCCAGCGGTTTCATGTAGATATTAAATAGCAGGGGGGAGAGGACCAACCCCTAAGGCACCTCACAAGGGAATGACCTTGAGGTCGACCTGTGACCCCCACTAACACCGACTGCGACCAACTGGAGAGGTAGGAGGAGAACCACTGAAGAACAGTGCCTCCCACTCCCAACCCCTCCAGCTGGCGCAGAAGGATACCATGGTCGATGGTATCGAAAGCCGCTGAGAGGTTGAGAAACACCAGGACAAAGGATAAACCCCTGTCCCGGGCCGCCAGAGATCATCCATCAGCGCGACCAAAGCAATTTCCGTGCTGTAGCCGGGCCTGAATCCTGACTGCTGAGGGCCTAGATAATCGCCTTCTTTCGAGGACCACTGGAGCTGGAGTGCCACCACCTTCTCAACAACCTTCCCCATAAAGGGAAGGTTGGAGACTGGACAATAGTTGTTGAGAATGGCTGGGTCCAGGGAAGGCTTCTGAGGAGGGGGCGCACAAGTGCCTCCTTGTAGGGATCCGGAAAGGACCCCCTCCCCAAAGAAGCGTTGACAATCTCCTGGACCCAGCTCCGTGTCACCTCCCTGCTGGCCGAGACCAGCCAGGCGGGACACGGATCCAGCAAGCAGGTGGCGGAACTCACAGCTCCAATGGCCTTGTCCACTTCATCAGGTGTCACCAGATCAAACTCTTCCCAGACAGATGGACAAGTATGGGCCCCAGTCACCTTGAGTGACTCGTTGTCAGTCGACTCTGTTATCCAAATGGAGTCGAGGTCCGCTCGGATCCGAGCGATTTTATCAGCGAAAAACGTGTTAAACTCCTCGGCAATACTCTGCAAGGGCTCCCCAACTCCCCCCTGGTTAAGAAGGGAGCGGGTCACCCTAAACAGAGTGGCCGGGCGAGATTCCACTGACGCAATCAAGGCAGCATGATACGCGCATCTTGCCGCCTTGAGTGCCACTTTGTAAGTCTTAATGTGAGCTCTTACAAGTGTTTGATCGGATTTGGACTAACTCTTCCTCCATCGCTTCTCCCGACGTCTTTTTTGGCGTTTCAACTCCCGGAGCTCCTCATTGAACCATGGAGCTCTATGGGGTCTAGTGCCGCGGACAGGTCGCAACAGCGCAATCCGGTCAAGAGCCTCCGCTGCAGCCTTGTTCCAGGCCTCAGCAAGAGACTCAGCCGAACTGTGGACGAGTGCATCTGAAATAACCCCAAGCGCCTTCTGAAAGCCCTCTGGGTCCATCAGGCATCTGGGGCGGAACAACCTAATCGGTTCTGCCTCCCTGCAGGGAATGATTGGAGCCAGGAAGTGAAGCCATAGTAGAAAATGGTCCGACCATGACAAAGGCAACACTTCTAAGCCCCTTAGTCTCAGATCATTATGCAATTACTCAGAGAGGAATACCATGTTGGGTGCGTGCCCCCCATCGTGAGTCAGACCCTGCACTACTTGAGTCAGGTCCATGGTTGTCATGGTGGCCATGAACTCCTGTGCCAGTCCAGAGGCTTCACCGAGTGATGGCAGGTTAAAATCCCCCAACACAATGAGTCTGGGGAACCCCACCGCCAACCCGGCTACCTCCTCGAGTAGCACAGGCAGGGCTTTTGACACCCAGCTGGGAGGCAGGTAGGTGAGAAACAAGCCCACCTGAACCCCTAAGTCCAACTTCACCAAGAGGGACTCGCAACCCGCAATCTCTGGAGCAACGAGTCTGCGCAGGCAAAGGCTCTCCCTGGCTATAATAGCCACTCTTCCCCCCCTTCCCTGGGGTCGAGGTTGATGCCATATCTGAAACCCGGCTGGGCAAATTTCAGAGAAAGGAACTCCTCCCTCCGGGCCCAGCCATAATAATAGGCCTTATTCTATCCCGTAGTTTACAATATGAACTTTTCATATGACATGGTTAAGAATGGGGGAGTTATGGTGGCTTTTATTACATTCCTTAGCAGCCAATGGCTCATAGAATTGATTCATAAAATACAGCCCAATGCAGAATTTCTGAAATGCACTTTTTCACTTTGAAATTAAGTCAACAAAAGACATTTAAAGCAGCATATATGTTTGTAAAATCAATAGATCTGTTTGGGTAAATATGTTAATAAATGCTTGGAAGAGGATGGAAAATTACTAAAACTATTTGCAGATGCAGAAGTATCTCCCCTAAGGGCTAAAATCCTATGCTTTGTAATCACAATTGTTTTGTATATAAACTAAGTATTAACTATACTTAGGGGTTGTCAAGGACATTTATAATGAATATTGAATTGAGTGACTTAGAACTATAGCGCTTCATATAACTTAACAGAAACAAGTGTTTTCTTCTGGTTATTATTACTGGGAAACTTCCTGTAATAATAAAGAGTGTCAAGAAGAAGTTAGTGATAAATTAACGACTTGCCACACTATCTATAGAAGACGTGAACTTGGGAGGGGTGAATACCAGGAAGGAACAGATGCAACCACCGAGGCTGGGTCCCCCTCTCCAGTTCCCAGTATATAGATAGGTTCCACTGAGCAAATTTGAAGTTTCTCAGACGCTTCCCATGGAAGCATAACAACTAATGGGAAGTTAATGTGGATTCAGAAGCTTCATGAGGAAGGGTGCTTAGATGATCAGAAGCAATTTGATTCTTCCCAGCCCCTAAATACAACCTAGAATATAGGAAAAGACAGAACTGGCTTCTGTGGATGCCTACATAGAGGAGTTCACTCTTAAAGGAGCCCCTTCCCTTTCCCCCTCTATCCTCTTCCAACCCAAAGTGTATACTCACCATGCTGCTCCACTTTGCGGAGTTCTATTTCAATGATAATTTTGACTCTTCTGTGAGCAAAGCGATTGCTTTCAACCTCCAAAGATGAGGTGGAAGGATTTGCTGCCCTGTTTGTCTCGAAACATCACCAGAATATATTTTTGAAGCATTTCTGAAATCTCAGGAACCTAAGAAAAGGAATGGAAAGGAGTAAACCCTCTCTGTTACACTCTACCTGCTCTATGTCTGGGACAGAGAGAGCATTTGGGCCAAGAGAGCAGCTGCTTCTGTGAAATCTCTGCAAAGGAGTCCAATCCTGATGGCAGATCTTTCCCTACATTATCCTCTCAGTTTCCCCATCCCAGTGCAAAGGCTCTTAGACAAACCTTCCACCGCCCAAAACAAAGAAAAAGCTTGAGAAGCTCTTTAGAGCAGCCCTTCTGAAGACCTACCTACATCTTCGAAAACATCTTGCTCTGCTGAGTGACCACTGGCAGTTGGTGACTTTTGACCTTAGATTGATGACATCATACAGCCAAAGTCCCTAAAGTTCTGTTACCGGGTCAGCCTGACCTGGACCGAAAATTCTTCATTTGAGGTGCTTATGTTTGCTCAATTTGAAAACATTTTTCACTGGGAAGGTAGCCTGAACATTTCTGCACACAATGAAAAGAAAATTGTACTGAAAAAATTGATGCTTATTGATTTATTTTGATGAAAAAGCCCCCACACTCCTTTTTTGTGATCCTTTTTTCAATTTATAGATAGTTTAGCCTGCAAAATGCGTTCAATTTTACTAAAGTTGGTGTGGGATTGGTAATTTGAACATTTCTGAACATAGGAGAAATATAAATGAACTGAAAAAAATGACGCTTATTGGTTGTTTTTATCAGAAATAAGGCCTCATCCCCTCTTGCTTGCAACCATTTTCACTTTAAAAAAATTTTAGGCTCCAAATTCGAAATATTTTTAACATTTTAGGCATTGATTTATGAAATTTAACATTGCTGATCATCATAAAAAAAAATTGGGGGGGGCAATTTTTTTGGGGGGGGGAACTTACACTTTTACTGTTTTGGGTCGTATAGGACCCGGACCCAAAAGATTTTTTTTAGGTACTTAAATTTGGCCTTTTTTAAAACTTATTTTGCTGGTAAACTAGTTTGAACATTTCTACACAGAATGATATGAAAATTGAACTGAAAAAATGATGCTTATTGGTTTATTTTGATCAAAAAGCCTCTGCCCCCATTTTTGAGCATTTCGTGTCAGTTTATACTTTTTTTAGGCTACAAATCTCCAAGGGATTTTACCCCAAAAGGTTTGATATAGAAAATTGAACATTCCTGATCATAAGAAAAATATAAATGAACTGAAAAAACTGATGCTTATTGGTTTATTTTCGAATATAAGACCATAGCCTACTTGTGTATAACCCTATTTGATTATAAGCATGGTGGCCGCCTTTTATGAGCAAAATAAACCAATATGCATCAATTTGTTCAGTTCAATTTTCATTTCATTGTGTGCAAAAATGTTCAAACTAGTTCCCAAGTGAAAAAACTTTCAAAAAGACCAAACATAAGTACCTAAAATGAACAATTTTTGGTCCGGGTCAAATAGACCCGGGAAGAGAACTTTAGATGTGTTTTTGAGCAGAACAGCAGGGTTAAGCTCTCTGACTAAGCAAGGTTCACCAGTGCAGCTTTTGGTCAACTTCCAGTCAAAATCAGTTGTGTTGCAAGCTCTCTCTCCCTCCCACCTCCCCCTCTGTCTGTGTGTATGTGTGTTTGTATCAACTGCTGAGTCTAGAATTTTATTTATTTATTTTGTCCAGTACACAATAATACACAATGAAGGTTATAGGGGATATAGTAGAGAAGAAATATCAGATACAGGAGAGACTATAGGACAGGGGACAGAAGACACTCTAGTGCGCTTATGTACACCCCTTACTGACCTCTTAGGAATCTGGAGAGGTCAACCGTGGATAGTCTAAGGGTAAAATGTTGTGGGTTCGGGGATGATACTATAGAGTCCAGTAAGGAGTTCCACGCTTCATCAACCCGATTACTAAAGTCATATTTTTTACCGTCAAGTTTGAAATAGTTAATATTAAGCTTGAATCTGTTGTGTGCTCTTGTGTTGTTGTGGTTGAAGCTGAAGTAGTCTTTCCCTCTCTTTTATCTGCTTAGGTGCAGGTACCTTTTTCTACATCCCAAGCAATTCTAAGATGGTGCTGAGTCAGGGGTGGGTTCCTCCCAGTTTGGACTGTCCAAATCAGTAGTGAACCGTTGGCAACATCACAAAGGCATCATACACTTGGTTTAGTTAGATGTCCTTGTGTCTACTTTTCTCTGGGGTTCAATGCCAGTGACGGTGAATATTTGTGAGTGCCCTAACCGCAACCCCAAATCCACCTATTGATCTCTGAGGGCCAATAGGGCAATTTACCATATTTTTCAAACTATAAGACACACCAAGATTGTGAAGAGGTGAGTAAGAAAAGTTTTTGTCCTCCCTGGCCCCTCCAGGAGCATTTTGCAGGCCTCTCAATCCCTCTTCTCACCCCATGTTTTGCGAAAATGGGTGAAAAACAGGCATATAGAACGTTTGGAAGGGTGCAGAGTGCTTCTGAGGGCTCAGGAAAGGCACAAACACCCCTGTTTTTGTGAAAATTGGTTGCCATAGGTTCACCATCATGGGGCTAGAGGATGAGTTTAACAGAGAACAGTTGATGAAAGGGAACTGCTTCCCAATCTAATTTTCTAATGCAAACTGTTAAAGACTGCCAATTGAACTAAACCCTTTTCATTGCTAATTTTAGAGAATGTCCTACAAGTAAATTTGGGCCTATGCTGCAGCCTACCGATCAGGTATACATGGGCTGGAAAGTCACTGGCCCAACAGAAATTGCTGAACTTCAACTTCCTCTTGCCCCAGCTAGTTGATAGCATGTTGGACATTTTAATTCAGTAGTATTTGGAGGGCCACAGATTCCCCATTCCATCAAATACAGATAAATGGCTTATGGTCATTGGAAAATATCACCCAACATTTTGGAACCCATTAGCATGTGGCTCTTAATTCTCTCATGTCATGGGAAAATCTTTGGATATGTATTTGGAAATTTATTTGATTGATTTCTATAACCACCCATTTCAGCAAACAAGTCTCTACTTCATAGAACCCTTTGGAGTGGAAGACCTGGTCTGCACTCCACAGCATGAGTAGCAGCCTCTGTCATTAAAAGAAACATTTTGAAATCTCTTGTCAAATCTAGTCTGTCTCATTGGGTAGAGCAGATAAACACTAGGGACTTTTAAATTTGGAACCCTGGGTGGGCAGCCTACCTGCCTCTTGCTCAGTGAAGGGCCACTCTTCTTACCTGCTACCCGAACTCCCTCGGGTGTGTGTGCGCCTATCAGCCCCGTGTGGGCCTGTTGATGTGAGATTTTTGCTACCGTATATAGTCGAGTATAAGTCGAGATTTTCAGCAAAGAAAAAGTGCTGAAAAATCGAACCTTGACTTATACTAGAGTCACTGACTTTCACTGAGGTGAAAACTGCCGTGCAGCATTTCCCAAATCTCCACAGTTCAGATGTGAAAGGCAGGGAGGAAAGAGACCTCTTGGCTGGCAACGCTAGGGTTTTTTTTTCTTTCTGCTCTTTCTACAGTTCAACCAACAATACCCCTCAGCTGCCTGATTAGCAGCAGGCTGAACCAATCACAGCTCCTCTACACAGAAAGGAGGCACTAAGACAGCTGTCTGATTGGTAGCAGGCTGTAACAATCACAGCTCCTCCTCTACAGGAAGCACTGGGGGAAGGGGCAGGAGGGTTGAAGAGACTTTCAGAAGGAAGGAACCATGGCTTTCTCTTCTGATCAAGCCAGCAACAGTATTTTACAGGTAAATAAAATGTACAAGTAAAATGTAAGATACCCATTTAAATTTGATTAACAGGATAGGTTATTTTGTAAGAAAATGTTGCTTCAAGTGGGGATAACTCTGTGTAATGAAACTTTTTCTTCCAACTATACTTATCCTACCCAAGAGGATTGTTAATGCTGACTTGTTTAAAACAATACAAGGGTTAGGATAATATAATAGTATGAATTTTATCATTAATAATTTGTTCTACATAATTAATATGAATTGATTTACCTTTTTTTAAGAGTATGGTTTCTCCTTATGCAAGATAAATATTATGTAGAAGAAAGATTTTACAATTAATGATTGAGTAACCCCCAATTGTTATTTACTGATCTATTGAGATAGTAATGATTTTAACTTATGAAAGATGTTTTAAATGGAAAATCTGAATATTTATTATATGGAAGTTTGATTTAAGCAATTGTTTTGAAAGAATATATGAAATCCCAATTATTAAGAAAATTATAATGATATTGTAATAAAGATTAAGATAACAGGTTTTAAGATTAAGATAACATTCCTAAAGATATTTTAAGAGTTTTTTGGAATTTAAAAAAAGAAAGATTTTGAAAGGGGAGGAAGAAAGATGCAAGAAATAAAAAACATTTTGGAAGGAAAAAAGTTACATAATAATAATAATAACAACAGAGTTGGAAGGGACCTTGGAGGTCTTCTAGTCCAGCCCCATGCCTAGGCAGGAAACCCTACACTATTTCAGACAAATGGGTATCCAACATCTTCTCAGAAACTTCCAGTGTTGGAGCACTCACAACTTCTGGTGGCAGGCTGTTCCACAGATTCATTGTTCCAACTGTCAGGAATTTTCTCCTTAGTTCTAAGTTGCTTCTCTCCTTGTTTAGTTTCCACCCATTGCTTCTTGTTCTGCCCTCAGGTGCTTTGGAGAATAGGTTGACTCTCTTTGTGGCAAACCCTGAGATATTGGAAGAATGCTATCATGTCTCCCCTGGTCCTTTTTTTCATTAAACTAGATATACCCAGTTCTTGCAACCGTTCTTCATGTTTTTTTTATTCTCCTACAAAAACAATTTTAAGAAGCTACAATAGAAGAATATTCCATTTTTATAAGTTACCAGTAGCTACCGTATTTTCCACCCTGGCCTTATATTCAAGTCAATAGGTTTTCCCAGGTTTTGTGGCAAAAGTGGGTGCCTCGGCTTATACTCGGGTCAACTTATACTCAAGTATACAGTATATGGTATTTTTGCCTATATCTCACACGGCACGCAAGAGTGAGATTTCAGTTATTTTTGCCTATATTTTTCCTTCTGAGCATGCACAGAAGCAAAAAATCAGCAAAAATAGCCAAAATATTGCTCTTGCACGTGTTCTCGCATGAGATTTCACTTGCTGCACATGCACAGGAACCAAATCTCATATGGGGTCAAGGTGCTCAGGGGGCTTCACAGGCTCAGGTTCCGCAGCTGCCACTTGCAGGTCTGTTGGGCCCAGCACCGCAGCCTCTTATGGGCGAAAGGTGGGTCAGACAGGGTGGGGGCACCGCAGGGGGGGATGCAGCAGGGGCGGGACTACCCCTCCAACTCCTGCAGCTGCTTGTCCAGCAGTGGGACTCCTCCGTTGGTGCACACAGCCACCAGCCCAGTTAGTAGCTTCCGACAGTCCAGTACTCTCAGGGGCTTCATGGTCGGAAGGAAGCCCCATGCTCAGCTCAGCCTCCTACTTTCCTTTCCTTTCTTCTTTTTTTCTTTCTCTTCTATTCTTCCCGGCAGTGGGCAGCACGGGTGGATGGGGCAGCAAGAGTCTGAAGCGGTGGAGGTGGACGCCAGCCAGGTTTTCTGCCCTCATTCCACCCCCCCCCGCACCAGCCCATTTGTGATTAAGCAGGTGAGGAGGGAGCAGCTAACAGCCCTTGCAAGCCTGTTAGTGCATTCTAGCCACTGTGCATGCATGCCAGGAACCCAGAATCTCCATGGTCCCTGCTTGGTGTGCCCGGCAACATGGCTCCGTGTGCCACCTGTGGCACATGTGCCATAGGTTCACCATCCCGGGCCTAAGGTATGCTTGTGTGAATCTTCATTTAAACATTTACAGATAAGAACAATGCTGTTCTACGAACCTGGTGCCCAACCCACAGCTCATGAACCAGCACTGGTTGATGTACCACCAGGAACAGGGGCAGAGAAGTGAGTGAACCTCCATCTGTGCATGAACAAAATACAGGCAGTGCCCAATTCCATGTCTCTCTGGTCTGCGGAAAAAAGTCTTCCGCGAAACTGGTCCCTGGAACCCAAAAGATTGGAGGCCACTGCTCTAGAGAAAGCACATATTCTCAGCAGTTCCAAGCTTCAACGTTCAAAACTTTCCATGAAGTTTCTAATCTGAGTTCTCAGATGGCTTGCTTAATTCTAGCGCCTTCCTGTAGTTCTGTGCCTTTTCACGTCCTACCCTTCGTCATCTAGGCATCCTCCCAGGTATCTTACTTGCTTGATTTACTTGCATAATAGCTGAAGGAAAAATCAAAATTCAGTCAAAATGGTTGCTTTGCATAAGACTTGATCTTTTCATGCTGTTAGCTTTGCTTTTTAACCTAGAACATGTACCATCATCATCATCCTATTAGTATTAGAAGTTTTATTGTTATAAATACAATAGATGTTTGCTCTCGGCTTTTGTATAAGAACTTTACATTCTTATGTGTGAATCAAAAGTAAACCCTTCCAAAATCAGTTCTTACTTTAAAATGTCATGTTACTTACTAGCTGTGTAAGTGAAAAATGATCTGTAAGAGCAAAGCTGCAATACACAATAGAGAAATACAGTTCTATATATTTACATGATATATCTATATTTATTTATGTATTCTAGCTATACTGTTGGAAGATGAAGAGCTGTGAAAACCTCTTCTAGACCGTAAATTATATGAGGTAATAAAAAAGACTAACGAATGTTAAGCTAATGCTTCTTCTTAATGAGTATACATTGTGGATTAAATTAGGAAAGCTGTGTAAATTAGTTAATATTTGTATTATACCAAACACATTTAAATTGACTGTAATTTCTCAACTAAAAGAAAACTTATAAAACACTTCAGGTTTTCTACAACTCTTTGATGTATATAAAAAAATCAGGCACATTTGTTAAATATGTTTAATTTTTTTAAAAAATAACTAATGGCAAAATAAAATATATACATCACATCATACTGTGTAAACACGCAACATCACTGTACAAAAAATATACATGCAAAATAAAACAAAACATCAACTAAAATAGGAAACAAAATAATTCAGAAGCAAAAAAGTTATGATTGATATGAATGTACACCCATCCAGTTTTGATTTCAATTCTTATTTTAAAAGTTTCTGTACAGTTTTACAAAAGTAAAAGAAAAAAAGAAAAATAAATAGTTTACAATGGGAGCCACAAATACTTAAAAATTATAATCAGGTGATAGTTTAAGATGGATCGCTATAACATTTTGTATGGGATGCCGGCTTATTTTTTTGCCCCTAAGGCTCATTTCACACAAGAAATATATGTGACTGAATGTCCTTGTCTAATGCACAGAAAACCATTAATTTCAATATTCCACGTATTAATTTTCTTTATAATTATTCAATAAAGAGCTTGCCATCTGATGTCAGGTTCTGGTCCATGTTTGCTTGATAGCATTTTCTTTGAAGAACAGAAATTTTGCTTAGTATTGTAGAAAAAGCAGTAGACAAATCTGAACATTCTATAAAATAGAAATTAACTTTTTGGGGAAAATAATACTTTGGCATTTTGAACAACAAACCAACCAAACCAAACTTTAATAAAACATTCCCTGTTTTTAAAATCCAGTTTGTTTTTCAGGAGATGAAAATAATTTTACAATCTTTTAAAACCAGGTTGACCTTTTAACAAAGTTCTAAGATAAGCATCAAATTCAACTAGTTTACAACATATTGATAAACCTTCACCCACCCCGACCCTGGAATTTCCAAGCACAAAGTCATAAAGCTCACCGTACTATGAATGTGCTTTTTTTCCTATATATTTATTACAGTTACAACTGAAGGTCTCATAAATAGTTGCATAAAATGTTAAAGCCACAACATTGCACGTGATATGAAATAAAATTTAAAAAAATCCCAAAGTGAGTGCATTTACAATATTATCTTCCTGCTGTTTCCTGCTTGATGGTAGAGATTGGCCTATTTGTTACCAAACTCAAAAAGAGTCCTTTTCTGATAGGTCCAGCCAAAGCTGACCTGAACTAAAGACCCGCACAGTGGTATACCACCATTTAGGAGGAAGGAAAAGAGGGCAAAAAATAGAGACACAGATTGAAGGCAGGTAATAGTCTATTTACAAGTAAGGCCTACATTTTATCAGAGCAAAATGGTTCATTCTATCTGTATGCAAAAATCTTGAGGTTGGATGCACTTAAAAGCTGAGCCTTGTCTCAGTGCACTGCTATGCAAGGAATACACAGGCGAGGCAACTGGAAAGCTCTATGTCCAAGTCAAAAATGAAAACCAAAACCAGATGGTCCAAAATGTGCACCATCCAGATGGACAGCCATTTCATTAAATATTTTTTAAGTGTCAGTGTCCATATTTTGTCTTTTAACCCCAGTTAAAAGACAAACATTTTATGCAACATCATAGGCATAGTTCCTTTGTCTAAAATCTTGAAAATTCTACTTTAAGGTCATTTGCAAAATTTTAATTCTCATTTGACTTTTTTTAAAAAAGTTTTTTTTTTGCAGAAACCTGAATAAAATACTGTTGTAAGTTGTAATGTTCTTCATTGCCTTTTGCAGAGTACAGTGTTGTAGTCCTCCACCCCAACGTAGTTTTACACTGCTAGTCCCAAGTACAATCATGTGCGGATTTACTTGGAATACATTTTCACACGATGAACCATGCTAGCAGCTGATTGGTTGTTTTTTCTAAAATCTTCTTCACCCCAAATTCAAGTCAACAGCTGATTGGAAGGAGAGCTTCATCCTCAGTTTAACTGACAGGTGAAAGAGAATGAGAGAGAACATCAAAGATAGGTTAAACTTTTGGCAAGAGCCTGCTCTGTAAAAAGTTTTTAATGCTACGAATGGGTCGAACATCGTTCTGGTGTTTTCGCCGCTCAATGAATGAAGTCAGTCTGGCTATGTCAATGCTGTCAGCACTTTTGGCACTGCCTGGCTGCAGCCATTGCTCCTGGAGGGCCAGTGCAGCAGAAGGACGCTTGACTGGGTCATCCTGCAATAAGAAACATACAAAATCTTTGGCCTTCTGGCTTACTCCTTTGAAGTAGTCATCTGGGAAGCTAAAGTCTAAGCGACAAATGTTCAGGCAGGTTTCCTCTACACTTTCATCCAAGAAAGGAGACACACCACTAAGGAGGACATATGTGAGCACTCCAATGCTCCACACGTCTGAGGTCAGGGAGACGGGATTTCCAAGGATAATTTCAGGAGCTGCAAATTCTGGGTTCCCAAATAACTGGTGGATATAATAAGTAGTGTTGAGCTGAACTGCATCTCCAAAGTCAGCCAATCTGATTGTTGCTTTGGCCAAACTCTTATCCACCAGAATATTTTCGGGCTGAAAGAGAAGACAATTTGTTTTGTTCTTTGTAGCAAAACAGCACTAGCCAATCATGAGTATTTTTAAAACAGTCAGATATAAAAAGGAAAACTATCCATGCATAGGCATAATAGAACAAAGTCATTTCAGCTTGCTGATCGTAACATACATTTACTGAACTAAAAACAACATTACATTTTAAACAAGAAATAATTGGTCTATAGCTTCTAAAATGTAATGGTTTTGGACAGCAATAATATGCTTGAATGCTTGTTTTTAAACAAAAAATGAGATACCCTCAAGTAAAAATATTTTAAATGCTCTGAAAATATTTTGATGTCAATGGCCATTGCCCAGTTCACCTTTAGGTCCAAGTGTACTATTCTGCAATTGTGAAGATAATGTACAGCTTCCAGAATCTCCCGCAGATACAGCTTGATCTTTCCTTCAGTGAGATTTCCCCATTGTATAATATAATCAAGAAGGCGACCTTGGTTGGCTCTATGAAAGATTTAGATTAGATTAGACTTATTGGATTTATATGCCGCCACTCTCCACAAACTCGGGGCGGCTCACAACAAGTAAAAACAATACATAATAACAAATCCAATACCCACCAATCCAATTACAATGTTAAGCTAAAAAATTCATAAAAAACAACCCCAGAATATTAAAAAACAAGCACACAATCAATCTAACACCAAAACAACATGGGCAAGGGGGAGATGTTTCAGTTCCCCCATGCCTGATGGCAGAGGTGGGTTTTAAGGAGTTTGCGAAAGGCAAGGAGGGTGGGGGCAATCCTAATCTCAGGGGGGAGTTGGTTCCAGAGGGTCGGAGCCGCCACAGAGAAGGCTCTTCCCCTGGGTCCTGCCAGACGACAATGTTTAGTCGACGGGACCCGGAGAAGGCCAACTCTGTGGGACCGAACCGGTCACTGGGATTCGTGCAGCAGAAGGCGGTCCCGGAGATATTCTGGTCCGGTGCCATGAAGGGCTTTATAGGTCATAACCAACACTTTGAATTGTGACCGGAAACTGATCGGCAACCAATGCAGACTGTGGAGTGTTGGAGTGATATGGGCATACTTAGAGAAGCCCATAATTGCTCTCGCAGCTGCATTCTGCACGATCTGAAGTTTCCAAACACTTTTCAAAGGTAGCCCCATGTAGAGAGCGTTACAGTAGTCGAGCCTCGAGGTGATGAGGGCATGAGTGACTGTGAGCAATGACTCCCGGTCCAAATAGGGCCGCAACTGGCGCACCAGGCAAACGCCCCCCTCGGCACAGCTGAAAGATGTTTCTCTAATGTGAGCTGTGGATCGAGGAGGACGCCCAAGTTGCGGACCCTCTCTGAGGGGGTCAATAATTCCCCCCCCAGGGTAATGGATGGACAGATAGAATTGTCCTTGGGAGGCCAGACCCACAGCCACTCCGTCTTGTCTGGATTGAATTTGAGTTTGTTGACACCCATCCAGGCCCCAACAGCCTCCAGGCACCGGCACATCACTTCCACTGCTTCGTTGACTGGACATGGGGTGGAGATGTATAACTGGGTATCATCAGCGTATTGATGATACCTCACCCCATGTCCATGGATGATCTCGCCCAGCGGTTTCATGTAGATATTAAATAGCAGGGGGGAGAGGACCGACCCCTGAGGCACCCCACAAGGGAGAGACCTCGAGGTCGACCTCTGACCCCCCACTAACACCGACTGCGACCGACCGGAGAGGTAGGAGGAGAACCACTGGAGGACAGTGCCTCCCACTCCCAACCCCTCCAGCCGGTGCAGAAGGATACCATGGTCGATGGTATCAAAAGCCACTGAGAGGTGAAGGAGCACCAGGACAGAGGACAAGCCCCTGTCCTGGGCCTGCCAGAGATCATCCATCAACGCGACCAAAGCAGTTTCCGTGCTGTAGCCGGGCCTGAATCCAGACTGTTGAGGACCTAGATAATCGGCTTCTTCCAAGGACCGCTGGAGTTGAAGTGCCACCACCTTCGCAACAACCTTCCCCATAAAGGGAAGGTTGGAGACTGGATGGTAGTTATTAAGCACGGCTGGGTCCAGGGAAGGCTTCTTGAGGAGGGGGCGCACAAGTGCCTCCTTATAAAGGGCCGGAAAGGACCCCCTCCCCAAGGAGGCGTTGACAATCTCCTGGACCCAGCTCCGTGTCACCTCCCGACTGGCCGAAACCAGCCAAGAGGGACACGGATCCAGTAAACAGGTGGCGGAACTCATAGCTCCAATGGCCTTGTCCACTTCATCAGGTGGCACCAAGTCAAACTCTGCCCAGACAGGTGGACAAAGACGTTTAGCATCATGTTAAAAGTAAAGTCAACAGCCTGTATTTCACAGTAAAGTCACATGCATCAGTTTCTAAAAGTATCATTTCTAAAGTAGACCTTCTAGCCCAATTACTAAGAAATTAATTTTGCTAATTAAGAATTTGGAGTTTAGTAATCCCTTTGATGTGTCATTTGTCATTATCTGAGAATGTGTTTCTAGCTCATTTAAGATATCTTTTTTTACATTATATAAAATTAATTATTTTAATATAAATTTTGTATGTTGTAAAAATTATGTATAATTAATAAAAAAAATACCACTGCAACAGTATTAACAATGCAATAACCTCAGAGCTGATGATGCTGGGAAATAAATGCTTTGTTAGTTATATAAAGAAAAAAAATCTGAAAAATATTCTTACGATTTGTCAGAACTCTCTTGTCTAATCCAAATGTGACAAACAACACAAAATAATATAGTCCTGCGGGACTATATAAAATATTAACTATTCGGCCAGCCCTTACTTATACTACAAATATCCATAATTCTGGATGCCTTGATAGTTTCCAAACCTATGGATACAGCTAAGAACATTCACATCTTCTTAATTTGAGCCCCAAATATGGCATAATAGGATAAATTGGAATTCATTTTAGTTCATATTCTGATTCCTGAATTGCATCTCTAATACCAGTGATCCAAGGAATCCTTATTAAAAGACGAGGATTCTAATAAATAATCAATTTTTGTTATATACATATATATCACAATATTACCAAATATTACAATACTTTGGATACTTATGTTATCCAAAGTACAGAAAAGGAGTAAGAAATATTAGAAATGACATGATTTTTTAAAAAAAAAGACCTTGTAAGAATTGTAAGAGATTACACACATTTCTAACACCAAGATATAACTGGTGGAAGTCTCAAAGGTATCAAGAAGGCCAACAAGCTGAGGGTGTTGGAGATTCTGCATAATTCCAAGTTCACGAGTGACTTGATCTCGTTTCATCAATTTCTTATTTACGAATTTAGCGGCTACTTCTTGCTTGGTTCCCTTTTGATCACATCTCTTAATGACAGAAAACCTGCCTCTTTAAAAAACAACAACAGAAGAACAAAGTCAGCAAGGAATACTTGAAACCTAGGTCAAGTTTTATAAATCACTACATACCATATTTTTGGGAGTATAAGATGAACCAGAATATAAGACATACCTTAGTTTTGGGGGAGGAAAATAGGGGGGAAATCTGCCTATCAGATATTCATCTGGCTAGTTTCCTTAGTTTGGTCAGCTTCAGCACATAATTTTATCTGCTGGTTAGGGCTTAAAAAAAGCCATATTTGGAGAAATCTTATTCATTAAACAATGAAAGAGGTTACAAGTCATAAGAGCTGGGAACATCGTTAGCACCTTGTAAAGTTACATTCAGAGTATAAGATGCACCCAAATTTTCAGCCTCTTTTGGGGAGGAAAAAAGTGTGTCCTGTACTCCAAAAAATATGGTACATATATATGTAAATCTGACCACGAAGTATTAGAAAGATATGTCTTTAAAAGTCCCAGAAATATTTAAAAGTGCCAAGTAAAAACAAAGTAAGGATTTTTCAATAACAATCTGAATTAATGCTAATTATACCTCAGTCTTGGCTATCATTTAAAGTATGTAAATTGGGAAGACGCCAACCAACTTTTAATTGAAGCATGGTCATTATCTTCAGAAGAGCAATTAAAAAACAGAATGAAATTATGTGAATGGGTGCTATCCAAATGTTCTCAGCAAATTTTCTTAGACTAATAATGACAGAATTATATGGTTTTTGCCAGATTACTAGAGGAAACTACTGCACAGATTTAACTATAAGTGTAAGGATCAGATCTTAGTCAATGTGTATTCACTCATTTAAAATTAGCAGATTTATTTGTTTCAATGTTCAATTTTGTGAGCAGGGCGGCATACAAATCTAAATAATAATAATAATAATAATAATAATAATAATAATAATAATAATAATAATAATTTTACAGTGCAAAAAGACTCTTAAAGAATAATTCCTACATATCAATGTGAATTAGTGTGAAGCAAGTTCATCTGCACATACATAAATATGTGCTCCTGTCTTTCTATATACATACACTCGAAGTGTAAGAAGCACTAGTTGATCATACCTGCCAAGCTCAGCCACTTCACTATAAAAGGAATCAAAGTTATCCTTCCAGATGACCATGATTCCATCGCTTCCAGGACCTTAAAAATGAAGAAAACGCCCTTTTTCATTAAATAGGTTAAATTAAAAATTGCTATATTTTTATCTCATGTTGTGATATTATACATGTGAACCTACCTAAAACTCGCAGACTAGCCTTAGTGGAAATTGAACCCATATCATTTGCAGCTATACATGTGTAGACGCCATCATCTTCTGTGGTCACACCAATGATTTTCAGATATGCTTCTCCTAAATCACTGAAAAATATCATAAACTGTAAGCAGGTGAGACATTAGCTACCTGTAAGACTATTAGTACTGTTAATATTTCATATGTAAAATTTCTCCTGCTTTAATTCTAGTCTCTCTCAACTGATAAGAAAGCAAAGAAATGGATTACAATTTCATGCACAAAAACCATGGCTGTCATCAGTATAATATATTCCTTTTATTTTTTAAATTATGCAATAATTCCTTTTTATTTAGTTTTATTGTATACAATATGCAATTATCATGTAAGATAATACTGCTGGAGACTGAATAATCTTTTTGTCTAGAGAGCCTTCAGACCCTCTTGACAAATAGTGAAAAACAAACGATGAAAAGCTTTTTTACACATTGCTTCTGTATCTTTCTCTCACTGACCTCTGTATTATATACCTTCTTATATTCAAGAAAGAAAAGTACATGTCTATGTACATGCACACACTCATTTTCAAAGTTAATTTAAACAGAATTTAGATTCTGTCCACATACATCTTTCCCATCCTAATTACTTCTTAACAAATCTACTTTTTATCTCAAAGCTTATATACATTGCATCTAAGATTACTATAATATGGGGTTTTGTTCGTTTGAATGGGGCCAGGTACTGCTTGAATATTGAATATACTTTTAATAATGTTCAGAGGATATGCTTTCAAACATATCTCAGCATGGGTTTCTGCTTAATTCAACTGTTCAACAAGTACTCTCTCAAAATAAAAGCTAAAAATGGCAAAGTGCTAATATCAGTTATTATATCCACAGAGGTCCTGGGTTTTTCTGGCTGTTGCCACTTAATTCCAGTTATGTCCATGACTAATCTCTCTTCATCTACAATCAGACGCATGATAACAAAAGATTCCAAAGTTATCCAGCAGCCATTCAGACTGGGCTATTTCAATGGATCTTTGGGCTCTGAAGGACTATTTTGACCTCTCTTTGGGGTAACTGTGAATATGGGATATGGTTTCATCCAAAGTCATTAATTTGATAAAAATGAGAGGCTCTTTAAATTTATATTTTTCTCTTCCACTCAAAATCCAATTCACAGAAAATGAAGCATTCTAAACAATTTGCTTAACACCTAACATATATTACAGTGTAGTTATTCTCTGTTGTTTATGGAGATTCTCAGTCATCCAGGTCATGGTTGTCCCAAAGGTGCTTTTTCAAAAGACAACTAGACTTCGTTTTCCTTTGAAGAAGTTTCACTACTCTTCCAAGAAGTTTCCAGAACTGAAAAAACTTATTGGATGAGAAGTGAAACATCTTCAAGGAAAAACAAAATCCTGTTGTCTTTTGAAAAAGCACCTTTGGGATTTGATATCTGTTGCCCATGTTCTCTTTGAATTACTTCATGACTGACAGAAAACAACTAAAAATAACATGATATCTTTTGATCAGGAACCAGGATGAATCCCTGGCAGTCTATAAGTTCCTTGGATAATAGAGGAAGGGATAGGTTAGCTAATATCATAAACTGAACTAAAAGAAGAAAGATGAAGGATAGCACAATCAGACAATATTGTATTATTATTATAGCTGATCTTAATAGAATTAATTGTAGCTTTTCTGTACAGTGAATTTGTTAGGGTACGTAGGGCTGAAAAACCTTTACTTTTATCTTTGTTTTGTAATGAAAAAAAGATGGCTTGAGCTGCCTATGATATTGACAAATGTCTAGGCACAATCCGGACCTAGAAGCAAGTTTATGGAATAAAAATGGTGGGTATCTGGAGACAGCCCTTGACTTTGAAACACGGAGCATTCTTCCAATATTAAAATTATTTTTAAAATGAATAATGATTAAATAGAGTAATTAATACATAAATGAGATAAAGTGCTCTTATGGCATGGGCGCCTCTAAGTATAGGGGCACAATACTGAAGGAACTAGGATGGGGACTGGCAAAGTCAAGCGTGTTATATTTGCTTACACTTCTTCACATTTGCAATCTTCTTCCAATGTGGTACAAGTATGCAGTTAAGAGAAGCCCAGTACCTGCAAGAGATGCTGTAATGGCTGCCATTGCTCAATGTATTAAGATCAGGACCTTTCCAAGTGATTGAAGCTTTGGGACGACCACAGACCTTGCATTTAAGAATGACAGTCTCTCCTGTCTCACACGTTGTCTCACTTAATGGTATTACAAATTCTGGGGGAACTGTGAAAAAGGAAAATGCCGTTAAAGACAATAAGACCACTGTCTTGTTGGTAATATTTAAAGAGCATGTTCACTCAGACATCCCACCTTTCTATTATTTGAAGGCTGAATATACACATTGTACAGGTAGGTATGCTTGCAGTAGGTTGCACACTTTTCTCCTCAAGAAGTAATGTACTTATGGAGATTGTACAGTGATTTGAACACAACATTGTCCATAACCTTGAAAATAAATTCCTCTAAACAGGATGCAGGGGAAGTTCAAGGAAAATATTTTTAAATGCTTTCATAATTTTATCATATCAGAAATGTTTCTGACTCTATTCTATCTGCTACACTAGCAGTATAGCCTTACTGCTTTATGTGTTATTCATATATTGATGCATAAATTACTTATTGAAGGCTCTCAATCTAGTTTTAGTTTTGGGGTTTTTTTGTGCTGCAGTTCTATTTTATGAAGTCTTGCTTGTCACGATTCAATATACATTCTGCTTCTTGTGATATCCTTAATTGTTCTGTAGTCGTACTTATTTTCTTCCTTGAAAAAATACCAAAAGAAGTGTAATATTGAAGGATATATCTTTTAGCCTCTGGATTTTATTGTCACACTTGTATCATCATGGGAAAAATCATCTACATGCTTGCAAATATACACTCTTATATGGTACACTCATACAAGAGATATTTGAGAAAGATGTCTAAAAGAAGTTACATATTTAGGAAAGCGGCAAATGATGATGTTTATTTTTCATTTATTGATGAGAATTTTATCTGCCTTAATTAATTGAAGTAATTTAAGGCAGCAAACATACATAATACTTGTCCTCCTTTTTTCCCCTCCACAATAACAACACCCTGAGGTAGCTTGGGCTGAGAAATTGTGATTGACTCAAAGTCACTGAGTTGGTTTTCATGCCTAAGGCAGAACTGGAACTCAAAAACTACTGGTTTCCTTAACTACTACACATTTAGCTAGCTACATTTCAAAGCATATACTATATAAATATACTAGTATATATGCTTTCTGTACATGTGCTTAAAAGTATCTATGTGTGACAACTCTGCAAAAATCACCTTACATTATGCAAGTTGACTGTTTCTTAGAGAAAGGTATAAACAAGATGCATACAACATTTGCATATATGTAATGGCATGTATGGAATGTTTGTGTGTATGTTTTTATATAAGGGGTTTTTTGGGTTTGTAATGTAAAATTCTTATTTTAGACTTAATATTAGATTTGTCATTGTATACTGTTTTATCACTGCTGTGAGCTGCCCCGAGTCTGCGGAGAGGGTCGGCATACAAATCTAATAAATAAATAAATAAATAAATAAATACAGTGGTACCTCGGTTCTCGACCACAATTCGTTCCAGAAGTGTGGTCGAGAACCGATTTGGTGGAGTACCGAATTAATTTATCCCATAGGAAATAATGGAAATGGGTTTAATTGGTTTCCAGCCCCTATTTCCTTTATTTCCTATGGGATAAAGATATGAGGTCTAAGCACTCCAAGCTGTAGTAAGGGTGGGGGCAGTTTCAGGGGAGGGAGTTTCCTTTCCTCAGTGGTTCGTCTTCTTCCCTTTAAGCAGTTACACCAACTTTCTCTTTTTCGGCAGTAGCGACGGCGGCCGCGGCTTTCCTTAGAGCAGCAGCAGCGCCGGGAACGTGAGATGAGAAAGGGAAGCCGCTGACATTCCCGGCGCTGCTGCTGCTCTAAGGAAAGCCTCTGCCGCCATCAGGAAGGAGAAAGTTGGTGTAGCTGCTTAAAGGGAAGGCGAACCACTGAGGAAAGGAGCCCCCCCCCCCCCGAAACTGACGGTATTGAGCCGTCCCCACCCTTCCTACACCCTTCCGCTCCAAGCTTTAGGGAGTGGGGGGGGCGGCTGCAATACCGTCAGTTTCGGGGGGGCTCCTTTCCTCAGTGGTTCGTCTTCCCTTTAAGCAGTTACACCAACTTTCGCTTTTCCGGCAGTAGCGACGGCAGCAGAGGCTTTCCTTAGAGTAGCAGCAGCGCCGGGAACGTCAGCGGCTTCCCTTTCTCATCTCACGTTCTCGGCGCTGCTGCTGCTCTAAGGAAAGCCTCTGCTGCCGTCGCTACTGCCGGGAAAGAGAAAGTTGGTGTAACTGCTTAAAGGGAAGACGAACCACTGAGGAAAGGAGGCCCCCGAAGCTGCTGGTATTGCAGCCGCCCCCCCACTCCCTAGAGCTTGGAGCGGAAGGGTGTAGGAAGGGTGGGGGCGGCTCAATACCATCAGTTTCGGGGGGGGGGCGCTCCTTTCCTCAGTGGTTCGCCTTCCCTTTAAGCAGCTACACCAACTTTCTCCTTCCTGCCGGCGGCAGAGGCTTACCTTAGAGCAGCAGCAGCGCCGGGAACGTCAGCGGCTTCCCTTTCTCATCTCACGTTCCCGGCGCTGCTGCTGCTCTAAGGAAAGCCTCTGCTGCCGTTGGGAAGGAGAAAGTTGGTGTAGCTGCTTAAAGGGAAGACGAACCACTGAGGAAAGGAGCTCCCCCGAAACTGCCGGTATTGCAGCCGCCCCCCCACTCCCTACAGCTTGGAGCACGACTGGGAGGCTGTTTAGTGGGTGGCCAGAATGGGCGTGTTGGATTCCGACTCCCATTCCTTCTCACCCCGTCCCCTCATTTCGGATAATAAACAAAATTTTCTGTGGCTGTTCGGTATCCGAATTTTTGTTCAGATACCGAAGCAAATTTTTGCCGAAAATTTTGTTCGGTATCCGAAATGTACGAGAACCAAAGCGTTCGAGTACCGAGGTACCACTGTATATGGAGAATTGCATACAAGAAAGATGCGGGGGGTGGGGGTGGGGGTGTTGTTGCATAAGAATTGGTTTGGTTGTTGTCTTTTCTTTTTTTGTTAATAGCTCTGCAAGTACACTTTTTCTTTTGTTAATTAATTTAAGATAATTGATTTATTTTTAAAAAAATATGCAATATGTAGAGCTGAGTGCTAACTGAACATGTGGTTTGATATAGATTTTGGGTTATCTGCACATCCTAACTAGAATATATAAACTGATTTAAAACTTTGCTACTTGTCTGATGGTTTAATAGATATCTATGGCATTTTTATGTATTTTAGTGATGAATTCTTCCTCTGATAATAATTTCTAAGACTATTTCAAAAATATTCTTTTTCATGAAACAACAATTTTGTACTTAATCTCAACTTACCATCATAAATATAGTTGGGGTTAAGAAGCTGAAAAGGAGAAGAATAGAATTAGTATTTCAGACATTTTCGCAGAATGTCCATCCTTAAGATTAAAAAAAAGTTTAACATTATAGCAAACCAAGAATCAAAAATGAAAGTTATAGGAAATGTCCACGCTAAGCCTGAGGGCCGGATCAAGTGCATTATTAAAGTAGAGTCCCTTCGTGTCCGCTAGAGATCCTTGAGTTCTGTTGACTTATCTACTGCCAATTTGCTTTGACTGTTAGTAATTCAGATTTGTGTTTAGATTAGATTAGATTTATTGGATTTATATGCCGCCCCTCTCCGCAAACTCGGGGCGGCTCACAACAAGGAGGAAACATGGAATAAACTTTCCTAATTTTGGATCTAGCATGGTCTACTCCCAATTTCTTCTGCCTGACAACACCTCAACCTAACAAAATAGTGATTAGTTAGCTATTTAAATTATGCTATATATGCCATGAATATCAAGACAGCTGAGGAGATATCTTGTACATATCCTATTTGATCATGAAATCAAATTTCTCCAAGGTACCATTACAAACTCAAATATATGCGCAGCTGTATAATATATCCTTTTGCAAAGTATATTGATTGGGTACGCTCTCAGTTATATTCTAGAGTAGAGGTGTCAAACTTGTCATGTCACCTTGCCTTCACGTGACTTATCATGATTTTTTCCCCCTTCGCTGAGCTGGGGTAGGAATGGCCTGCGCGTGATGCATTTGGCCCACAGGCCACCAGTTTGACACCCCGGTTCTAGAGAAACAGAGGAACTGAAAGAAATGGATTTGCGTGGTATGGATAATAAATAGAGCTAAAGGAAGTCTGGAATTTTAGCCCTAGGAAATTCTCCACTTAACATAGTGACAGATTTATTAATATTCACTTCAATCTTTAATACGATCATCAACCAGAAAAAAATATTAAAGAATAAAATAAAGCAAAACTGAACAGAAACGAACAGAGCCAGAGCACAGTACTGTATTACAATTGATTGTGGAATTAATGGTGACCAAAGTCTTCCTAATTTTACAGATACTGTTACAAATCTTAACTATGTTCAGAGAAACTGAATCATACTGATCTGACAATAGTATTTTACATAAAAATGATCAGAATTTCCAGTATATGAGTCCCTGAATCCTTTAGTGGGGGCAATACAACAAGGTATGAGCTGTAATTTAAATGCCCCCTTGTCCACAGGGGCACAGTCTCAGCTAACATGGAACTTTTTTATACCCGCCCTCCAGAACTGCTATAGGCAGAGTTACAACATGCTAATGCTCATTAAATCGCTCCAAACTAGACTGCAGAAAATACGATTTCAGCAATAGAGTGGTCAACGCCTGGTATTCACTACCGGACTCTGTTGTTTCTTCCCCCATAATTAATTAATTAATTAATATTAAGTACCACTGAATACAGAGATTAATATTCCAAAGATATGATGCAATATTAAGAGATGATGTTATTAACCATTATAAAATCTTAAAAACAAATTATTGCTTTTCACAAAATATTTAACAGTGACTATCTCCCCATATCTCAAATTGTCACATTAATTTAGATACATATTAAAAAACAGAGAAAAAGAAGAAAAAAGGTTAGTGATAATACTTTAGAGATGTCCTTGGATTATTGGGATTATATTATTTTGAAGAAAAAAAGACAAATAAAAAGGGACCCCAAAACAAGAGAAGGAATATGGCACCAATCTCCCAAATTCACTAAATTGTACCAGTGGAGGCATTTTCATGGATCAAAGTCAAGAGATGACATTTGAAGTTTAATTGATTGGTTGATTAAAATCAAAATAATGTAATCCCAATAAACCAAGGACACCTCTAAAATATTATCACTAACCTTTTAAAATTAATTAATTAATTAATTCTTAAAATATTTATTGTTGCTTGCCAGATCAATACTACAATATTCTCTTGCTTTACCAATCTAATTTCAGACATCCATTCTGTCAGGATAAACACCTTTAAGAGCCTCATTTTATTTCATCTCACACAGGATTTAAAGTATACTCAGAGCGTCAAAATACAGAAACTAATTTTGGAATTCATGCTAAATTAATTTAGATAGAACAATGGTACTATACTCAGAATAATAATTTTAGTTACTGTAACCTACAAGATTTTCATGCTAGTGGATATAGCTATCCCTCATAAAATGAGTTACAAACCTAGCTATACTATTAAAACTGTGCCTGTTTTTATTTATTTTTTGTTATTATGATGAAGGCTCTTGACAATCAATTGAAATTGAGATTTCCTTTTGTATGTTGAGAATGGAATTGTCAACTTTTTCATCAGGGAATAAAGGAATGTCAATCTGGATGTGTATCTTTTTCAGAAAATATTGGTAAAATTTAATCCATGTTACACAGATTGAAAGTTTTTAACATTTATAAAGTTTAAGTATTTGCAAACATAATGTCAGGAAGAAATACCTTCACGGAAACCTTATTGGCAAGTCCATCTCTAGATTTACGGTAACCATTTTCTAATTTGCCTTCCCTTTTGCCGTCTTTGTCTTTTTTCTCAGATTTTTTCTTTAGACGGAGTGCTGTGTGCCAAGATGACGACTTCCTGAAACCAGAATATAATAGATTGTGATTACTTTCCAGTGGATGGTTTTATTTGGAAAAAAAATCTTGGAAGAAATGAGAAGCCCACTTCAAATGACAGTGAGAACAAAACAATTTAATGAGATTATGAGATTGTTCTGTCTCTTTGTGAAAAATATGATTTCCAACTTCACTATAAAATAAGGGCATTTTACAAGTGAGTAAACTGCAACTATGCCTTTGGTTTTTTGACAATTTGTGAGGTAGCTGAGGAATACAGTGGTCCTGACTATGTGCTACGATGGGAATAGATTTTTTGAGATTTTTATTTTATTTTATAAAAAATGAGATATGTTAACCATATCCAGCAGTTTGGAGGTAAAAAGGATGTTATTTGTTGGTAACATTAGAGATTATAAAATATGCTGAGAGAAATAGTTTTTCTAGTGATTAAGGCACCTGCTTTCTAGAGCAGGAGACTGTAAATTCAGGTCCCACCTTAGCCATGAAAGCCAGTGGGTGACCTTCAGTCAAGTCACTCTCAACCCACCTCAAGGACAGGGTTCTTGTTGTGAGAAAACAGGAGAGATAGATACATTCAAAGATTTCAGTTATTTGTAAAAATAATAAAGGGCAGATATGAACAAATAAATACATAAAATAATTAATCTCAGCAGCCACTGCAGCTTTCAATTGGAGTTTTCAAAGGTCCTGTAATTTTTGACCCCAACTGATCCACAGTAGTTAGGATAAGAAATATTTTAAGAACAATCTATATTTTACCATGACTTTAGAGAAAAAAACATTAAATATTATCCTTCATTAAATCAGCCGAAGTAAAATAACTATTTTAGTAAAATACTTATTTTGTAGTTTTTATTTGTATTGCAAAAATATATAGGAGCCCATTTTATATATTGGAGAACTGGACCTGGCCTAGGAAAGTTTGTATCACTAAGGTACTGCAGGACTCTGTTGCTATTGCAAACTAATGAAGTCACCAAAGAAACATGCATCACACCTACTTCATTGTTCCATCAGAGTTATCAATAGTGACTGCACTGGTGTGTCCTAGGACATAGCCGGGGATCCAGCCCTCAGCTGCAGGACACTGGTCAGTGGCGGCTCGGAACACCAAAAACATGTTCTGTTGGTTGCTGGCTAAAATTTGCACGACCTCTCCTTGGTAGACATTAATCTCATCCTCCTTCACTGCCGTATAATCGTGTGTCACCAGCATGGTGGAGATATTGCTACTGCTGCTACTTTCACTCTATAGAAGAACCAATTAGAAGGTTGAGAGAGAAAAAAGAAAAAGGAGGAAAAAGTTGACAATGAACACAAATAGTATGACAAAATAAAAGGCTGTTACCTTTTAAGCAGCTATATGAGAGTAGGATGTTATCTACAAGACTTGCAACAAGACTTTTCAATATGAAGACTATATTCTAATTTTCTGTTACTAAGTACAATTATGTTATTTTTCTGTTCATATAGTAATTTTTTAATTTGTGGAATCACAGCATGATAAGCTTGCATTTCTTGACCTCTATACATTTTACAAACTCTTGTTTTCATTTTAAAGTGAAAACAGATGACTGAAGGGGATGTGAGTCACTATAACTCATTGTACTTCCCTCTATTAGGATACAGGAGCCTCAAATTCAAGGCAAATTGCTGTATCATATGAGATTCTAAATTGCTAAATACAATGATAAAGTAGGCCAATGTTTTTCTGGATTTCCAAAGGGTGGATTAAGTTACCTTTTAACAGTGTGATATAACTTTCCCCAATGTACTGCACTTCTCCAAATTTTTAGAATAATGCTTTATGAAAATGGAAGCTATAATCTATCTTCTTGCAAAGGAAAATGCTAAAAAGGAGCCAATGCCAGGGCCTAAATAGCAATAGCACTTATATTTCATTCCATAATGCTTTATGGCACTCTCTGACAGTTTGTAACAGTGTGTGTGTAGTGTGTGTATATGTATAAAATTATACATTTCTGAAGATTGTCTTAAATTACTCTTATCCACAGCCTTCATGCAATATGGGTAATAACATACTGTTATAATGATAACAATATACAACTGGATGGCTGTACAGTACATCTATGTGGATGTATTTGAACAGTTATATCTGAAATAATCATTTATAGGTGCAGAGAGGACTGTGCATCTTTTTGCATGCAAAAATTCTTAAATGTACTCCTTGACATTTTCAGATAAAATCAGAAAATATTTTCATTTGAAACCCTGTAGAGCACTGTCAGTTGAATTTGCTGACTTGCTAAACCAACACCTGATCTCATTCAATTTAAGACAACCTCATATATACCTAGTATCAATTATTTAAGGTCATATGTCAAATTCAATAATGACCTCATGTGTACAGAAATTACCTGAATGGCTATTCTGGGAAATCTTGAGAACTTGTTTTGCAAAGGGCAAACCTTCACTCATTAAAAGATCAGGAAGGATTTTTTCCTTTGAAGGTAATGAAAACTTTTAGTATTACTAATTTACTAAGTAGCAAGAGCAGAGTATTTTGGAGATTAAAAAAATGTCTAAATATCCTCAAAAATTGGAAATGAGTATCAAACCAACTTCTTCTTTATACAATGATTCTGATTCTGCAATCCTGATTACATATTTTTTCATTGTATTCAAAATGAAGAACTGTTTATTCATTAAGATGTATCTTAAATAGGAATTAAGATGCTTCTTAATAAACTGACACACAATCCCTTTTTTTTTTAGCTGTAACAGAGCACTATGGTTAAAGGGATCAAGATCCAAGCATTAAAAACCACTATAAAAGTTAGAAATGTCTAGGAAATTTCTAGTCATTTAAGAAGCCAGGACCTTAGACCTGAACCTCTTAATTAAACCTTGTAATATTCTTGGATCTTAGAAACTTACAGCATGATTTCCTGTAATTTGGCATTGTTCATGCCAATGATTTTCCATGCTCAACTTATGTACTCAGGCATTTTAACTGTTCAAGATTAAATGCTATGATAATTTAATTAGATCGTCAAGTCCTGCAAAAAGTGATTTGCAGATTGGATGTTGCCATCCACTGACCTGGAAGAAGGATGTTGCTTCTTTATCAGAATAGAGGTCCTGTGAAAAAAATTTAAACAAGGGAAACTTCTAATAATGAAAAATGGCCAGGTTATTGTTTTAATCTCAAGTGTTGTTTGCGTAACAAATGTCAATTCTTCTACTAAGAATTATAGCCATACTTTATTGTAAATAGCATTTTGTTTCTAGGCAATCTCTTAATAACTGTTGTTACTTTTAAACATTAAGATACAAATTCTGTAATTTGCTCTACATATCTGCACACCTTTGAATCCAAAACCCTGGTTTTCTTATAAAATGGAAAATTTGCTTCAAACCACATTTCCCCAGTTAATTTTTGATGCTTTTCTTTTGATACTTTGGATTAACAATACATGTTATCTTCACTTGCAACAGCCTAACAGCCTATTTATACTGGCTGCCGAGCTGGCGTTTTCCTAAGAAAACAATTAAAAAAGCATTCTGCAGTCCAATTAAATGAACAGAATAACAAGAGGAGTTGGAAACAAGAGGATGCATGCAAAGCAGAAGTTCTGACCCTAAAGCTACACTCTAGTAAGTGAAAGAAGAGAATCAGGAGAGTGCTATATTGTTAAAAAAAATGGGTAGTGCATGCTTGCAATAATGTTTCTGAAGGCCATATGAAATATAACTGATGATGTGCAGAAGCTATAACAAGAGCTGTAAATTGTACAGTACACTGAACTAGGCAAAGGACAATGAGCAGTGTTTCTTGTTTTGTTTTGTTTTTTAAATACTCAGGTCTCCTTTTAATGGCATGTTGCATATTCAAACAGAAGTCCGAAACAGGTTTTGTTGGCAGACAAACCAAGTAATGGAGCAGCTACAAATTAAATCTGAAATTACTCTAACCTATAGCTTTTTCAACACTTAAGAGAGATAAGTGATGCAGCTAAAATGTAGACTGGTTAGGGATAGTGCTACATTTGTGCATTTGAAAGCACTTAGGATCTTTTTTTTAAATGGACGATTCTTTGCCCCATTTTAAAGATAGCTAAAGGTAGCTGAACTTTAAAAATTAACAGAATGTTGCACTCAATTGAAATAATAATAATAATAATAATAATAATAATAATAATAATAATAATAATAAAAAGAACTCAGAGTGGCAGTTAAACAAAACCTCTGTGTTCGTTGGAATGCCAGATAACGGAAACAACAGGGTTGAATTGAAGCCCTGCTTGTAAGCTTCCCATACATCTTGTAGGCTGCTGTTGGAAACAGAATAGGCTGGAGTCTGGATCAGCAAGGCAATTGTTTTCTTCACACTTTTCCTCAGTACTGAAAGAATAACTGTTGTGCTTGTATCTGAACAGAGGAGGAAGAGGAAACCCTGAACAAGTCTGCCATGGAAATACAGAAGTTGCATGAACTGAGCTCCACTGTGGTGACTGTACACAGCATATTAAATTTGTGCCTTCGGGTTAGACGAAAGAAAGCGGAGAGCAAAGTTAGTAGAAACCAGGCTAGCAGATCCCCTTTTTTCCCAGCAGAATGAAGAGTTAGAAAGTTTCTCTGTGTATCTGTATACATACTGCAAGCCTACGTCTTCTGTATACACACACAGATGGTTCTACCAAAATTTGGTAGAAAAAGTTGGGAGCATAACTGATTATTATTGCAGAGCAGTAATACAGCGCTGGAGAGCCAGAAGTTAGTATGGAGATATGATGGTCACGCACAAGAAGGGGAGATGGGAAGATTTTTTTAGAAGCGCTCGCAGGATAGAAGTGCTCCGGCTCTTACCCCATTACTCTGGGTGGAGTGTACTGATTGCTCGCTGGTCGAGGAACAAGTGCTCATGCGGTCTGTGTCCTTGTTGTGTGAAGAGTGGTGGTGGACCTGGCGCTGGAGGGAGTCACTGTCCCCGGGGAAAGTGAAGGAGCCTGGGCGGCTGACAGGGGATGCTGGGATGGAGCTCCAAAAGGAGCCCTTCTGCAGGGGGCTGCTGGGTGTAAAAGTTTCCTTTCCAAAAGGAGACGGGAAAGTCACTGCAGAAGGAGAGTTTATTGGCGAGATGGCTCCTGGTCTTGTTTTTCCCAATGTCAATGATCCTACGGTGCTCCTTAAACGGTTCTCCTCTGAATTTCCACGGCATTCCCTTTGATCTGAATCTGCCGAGCTGCAAGGACTTCCAGATGTCTTCCGGGGGCTTTCCATTGCTTTCATCTTGGGGATCTTCTCTATCTCTGGACCATTCTGCTGTACACTGGAGGGATGCCTGCCTGCCTGGCTACAGCCAGCCTCTAGAGTGGTGGTGTGGGGAGGCAGGGAGGAATTGTGAATGGACATACCTGACATCTTGTCTGCCTCTGCTTGGGATGAAGTACCAGAGGAGACCAGGACTGGGGAGTGGTGTCGGACTGGCTGCGGGATCCGGGAAGGCCTGCTACGGCTGGAGCTGGGGATTCCAGTGCAGGTGCTAGGGCCACTGTTGTTGCTACTGCTGCTGCTTCCAGGACCACTATGGTTCCTCTGGTACTCAATAGGTGATGTCAAGGCTGCAATAAGAAAAAAAAACCACACAAAAATGAAAGATGATGTAAAGCAGTCTTTCATACGACAAACTAAATTTGGTTGGTAGACAATAAGCAGCGGTTTTGATTGGAGAAATAGCCCACTAGCAAGTGAAAAACAGGAAAAAAATGATGAACAATAGTCTTGTCTGAGTTCCAATGCCACATATTTTATACAGTAGAACCTGGTCAAGACCATAATTTGTTCCACGATTTTGGTTGCAACCCTGATATGATTGAACCTAATTTTGGAAATTTGGCACTTACAAAAAAAAATTGGTGTGGAAGGAATATTAGCCATAAACATATTTTTTGCATGTTAATTTTTTGATCAGAATCAGATTTGGTCATGGTCAGAAGTGTTCGTGATCAGAGGTTCTACTGTATATACAAATGCTTTACCATGCACGTCAAAAGAAGTAGTAATTTAGACATGAAAAATATATATAACTAACTAAACACTAAAGCCTGTAACGTATATAACATTATGTTTATCTCTACGATATTACCTCACCTACATTTTGATCGTTGTTACTACAAAATGGTATAAGAATAAAACAAAGACATATATTTGTGGACTGCTTACCATTTAGAAAATTACGCTGGTTTTCCAAGATTTGGTTGATTTCATGGATCCACATTTGACGTATTCCTGGACTGGTGGAATGCAAAACAAAGGACTCCATGACATCACCAGCTCTTGATGTTAGTGCAAATTTACACGGATCGTTGTCTACATTCTCCTCTAAGCAAAGGCAACTCACCTTTATTTAGACAGAAAGAAAGATTAGAGTGATTTTCATATTGTTATTTTTGATTAAATATATATAACAATAGCACTAGTTATATTGATCACTAGTGACTGAAGACCTAAAGTGGGTTTCTCCCAGTTCAGACTGGTTCTATAGAACTGGTAGTAATTTGGAGGCCTGGGTCGCTGGAACAAGAAGCGACCCAGGCCTGCCGCACTCTTGGCAGCACCATAGGCACTACCATCTTGTTTTTTTGCTTTTGTGCACGCACAGAAGCTGTTTTGTGCACACTGTGCATGCATGTGTATCCATGTGGCATCTCAGGAAATGAGCTGGCAGTGAAGAAAATCAGAACGCACCCCTGCTGCATACATTTATGTACCCAAATGGAGAAAATGATGCATGGTTGCAACAGGATATCTAACAAATAATATCAGTTTGTCTGCATAGTCAATTCACTGGCAAGTATAAATTAGTTACCCATCAATACTGATTTGTCAATACACTACTGATCAATTTTGCACATTTGGGCTCGTATATATAAATCCAATGACCACAGAGGTGTGGGAGCTCTTTTGAATTTCCTGTTGCTCTCTTCTATATATTTTGCTTCATTATCTACCTTACTTCCCAATTGCAGAGAGTTCTATACCCACTATAATACTTTCCTAGCCTTTATTAAGTCAACCTACAATCAGCTCAGCTATGCAAATCTGACTTTAACTTGTTTTTATTGGGTATCTATGGAGATGCTCAATCATCCAGGTCATGATTGTTCCAAAGTACTTTTTCAAAAGGCAAGTGGACTTTGGTTTTTTTAAAATTGGGCTATTATTTGTGCATCATTAGTAGTACAAGCCCAAAGCCTTTTAATCTGAAGCTCCTATCACACAGTTGCAGGGTGTGGGGTAGCAATGGGACAAAGCATTTCATGAGTCAACTGTGGCTTCTGGTTCCTAAGAAATATAATGTCAGTCATGAAAGAGTCTTTTGAATGTAACTGTCAGAATGATGCAAAGCAACAGGAAAGAAAGCTGAATGGAGGCTAAAAGTTAGTTAAACTGATTATATTGTTTTTTAAGCTACAGGTTATTCCAAACTAAAAAAAAGAATGTTACAGGAAAATCAAAAGAGAATTAAAATGCCATTAAAATTATATGCGCACAGTTGTAAAAACACAAACATGCAAATACAAACCTTGATACTGTTCTTAAACAAGAATCCTGGTGTTGAGAAACCTTTCTTTTTATCCAGAGGCTCACTGAATATCACAATCTGCTCAAAGAGGAAGACACGCCTTTCCTTGCAACGTGGCAAGAGCCCTGTATCTTGGTCCGTAACCATAAATGTATCTTGCAGCAACAGCTTACCCTGTGCAACAATTTTACCCTTAAAATAGGGATCAAAATAAATTTCATTAAAACTTGTAGTCATTAACTGAAAAAGATAGCTGTTAGCTGAAACTTGAAACTATTACTTTCAAGTAAAACAGTTGTTGCAGATATAGTTCAAGCACACCTTCATGCTTGTATAATCCCTCTCAATTTACTAATTTATTATTAGTATATTTATTAGTATTAATACATTAATTTATTCCCAAAGTACCCCAATTTTGAGTTAAAATGAGAAGAATTACCTCTGAAGAAAAATGCAAAAAGAAAAGAATTTTACTGAAACCAAAATGCTCTTTCTATATAAGATCACACAATTTTTCATGGAATTCTAGATTTGTTGGTAAAGAAATCTTCAGCTTTTTGCAATATGTATCAGTATCCTATCACTACCAGTTTGTGCGTGCACTTGTGCGATGCTTCTGCCCATACGCAGAAGTATCCAGGGTGAGTGGGCAGAGCCTCCCGCCTCTGCTACCGAACTGTACCATACTGGTAGCAATCCATCACTGATATGTATGTTCAGAAAGTAAGTTCCCATCTTATCTCTTTCACTGAATTTCACAGACATAAGGATATTCTGCACTAGTTTATCTACCACACATGTGATCCTTTAAGCCTAGAAACATTGTTTCCTAAAGCTACTATGATAGATGTATGATGGAACAAATGAGAACAGGTCTCTGAGAGAATGGAATGAGGGAAAAGTAGAGTAATAATACATTGTGTGTCTGGGCCCAGCCTTCAGAAAGATCATCATGATTTCTAGGACCATTTCTAGCCTAAGGTTCTAATTTTCAGCCAACATCATATTCTTGAGTCTGGATGTAACTGGACAGGGAATTTTAATTGGATTTTACAAGAAAATCTGAAGTTTGAAACAGCTGAGAACATCCATGAAAACATCCTATATGATTGTTTGAAAAAAAAGAGCACAATTAAAAAAAACTTACATCAAACCCCTGTAAACGACCAACATTCATCATGTCATTGCACCGTTTTGGAACAATGCACATTACTTCTACGGCTCTCTGTTGAATAAATTGAGAGAAATTAGAGCACTAGTTGCATCCTCCTCTATCACATGTATTATATTCGTTAAAGTTACTTTTCTCACAACTAGGCATCCTCCAGATTGGTTACAACCTTCCATTACTCCCCATCAATGTAACTCTGGCACTTAATTATAAATATCTTTTCTCCTACATCCATTATACTGTATACTATTTATAATTAAGTGCCAGAGTTAGTCAGTTTTATGAGCCTAGGGACCTTGTAATCATTGTTAATGGAAGGAGTGAAAGCACAGCATCTAACTGAAAGTGGCATTCAATCACAATATAAATTCCTAAAGCCCCTTAGAGATGGGTTAACAATTTATAACTTTTTCTGCAACTACAGCTAATGCCATTTTATCTGATGTAGACCAGCTTGCTGAACATCTTAGGTTTCAGCTATTGACAGAAAGATACAACCCAGGTGAAGCTATAGGATCTGGGAAGGGGAGGAGGGGTGATTTGGATTTCTGTTCCTTTACTAATGAGTCAGCCAAAACCAAAAAAGTACCAAGTAGCTATATACTGACGGATCTAAGCAATGATCGGGAAAATAATTGAGCTCCTCATATGAAAACCAAAAGGAAGTTATCCACCATTCCATCTCATGGAATGTGATAAACATTGACTTGAGTATCAAGAGTTTGTCCCCTCATAAGGTTCCCGAGTTTCATCTGAATGCATTTTAATCTCTCTCCTGCCCTCTCTCTCCATCACACACAAATACCCATGCCCAGCTGCACAGGTTTAAGAGTGCCAAGACAAAATGGTATCTTATGTTAAAATAAAATACACTGGGGCAGTAAAGAACATGATACTCCTAAAGAGAGTTTTCAATCAAACTGCATTCTATTGTTGTGTCATCTACTGGCTCTGGTGCATTAAAATGAATTTTAAAGTGTCATTCCATGTCATCTGACTAACCATCACTTTACAAAATAGAAATTATACAACCTATAATCATCTTTGCATGAACAGAGGTTTAGGAAGGAAAAGCACTGATTTTGTCATAATACTGAAAAGTGTACCAGATTGTTCTTAACTATAAAATTTATCAAGTTGGTATTAGGAATGGTTTTAAAGCAATATTTTTATTGGTCTGGAATAATAAATACACTTTAAAATAAGTAACGCTTTTCAAGTACCTCTAATTCTGTTGTATCAAGATTTGCTTTTTTAGAGTATTTGAGGAAATCCTGTAAAGAAAGTCATGGAATTAGATCTTCAGTTTAAAACAGTTGGAAAATCCTTTTCAGAAATGGCAGATGATAAAATAGATATTTATCCACCATTATTTTATAGGTTTTCTGTGAAGCCACGATTACATCAAAAATAAAGCAGTTAGAAGTTTCAAATGGTACAAAATAAAAATAAAGTAAAATATTGTCTGTTTCCTGACTCTTGATTGCAGATACATCCATGCAATAGTTGGTCTTCCATATGCTATACTGAACCACCATTTTCTTAGAAAATACATTTATAAATAGAAAAATGCATTTTCCAGTAAATATTTATTTGGTCTTCAATATTTATCTTTTTACCAAATTAAGACCTTTGCCTTCTGATCTCAAATTAGTGGTTTAGCTAAAAGTGTGCAAAATTGTTCCAGTAAATTTCTCAAATATTTTCTTGGTATTACTTTGATTTTATTAACATTATTGTTTACTCAACATTGATAAAGTTATGATTTGACATTTTTCCATCTTTCAGCTGATCTCTCTGGGTTTAGATAGAGTGTTAATATTTCCCTACTATTAATACAGCAACCCCTTTGACAGGTGCCAGTAGGAATTTGTTTCCTGCTGGCCTGATGCATTTCCAGATCCACTTTCCTTCGCCTTTTAATCTCTCAAAAAATAAGCCAACAGTCCCACTTAAGTATGTTTGAAGTGTGAGCTCTGCTTAAGAAAGTTTTGCTTTTGACAGATTTGTTCTATCCAGGAAGACCTGGGGAACATAATCTCTTGAGCTCAATGAAGTTTGGAATTAATATTGGCCATGAAGCAAGGAACTGGACCTAGTATCACCTTGCCATGATTGACACACATAAGACTGAATCTCCAGTTTCCCATTCCTTTCAACTGACGAAAAGGTTTATCAAAAAGACAATCTTCCAGTAATAATGTTAATGGAGAACTCTCTGAGTGGTTCAAAGGGGCTAGTTGTTAGAGCTCAAAGAAACAAAACTAGTCACATGAAGGGAAAAAATTAATGGCCAGCGTGGGAGGATGCTTGTACCTCTGACAAAATGATATAGAAGAGAGTATACATATAGAGAATTGGATTTCCAAATGTGACATAATAATTTAAGTGAAAATTGGAGCATTCAGTTACTTACCTTTAGTAACAACTGATACTTCATAATTCTTTGCACTGGTTTTATCAGCAAATCTGTGAGCTGAAGTCTATGACCCAAACGTTGCTTCAGGTCCTAGTAATAATATTGTAAAGCTCAGAATACTTTCTATAGGTTAAGGAGACACATTAAGTATATTGCACTTTACATTTCCCCATAGTTTCTCTTATGGTTAATTCTCTGAAATTAACTGAAAGTTTATCAATAAACAGAACGTTCTATATATATTTAATGAGGGAGAAGGATTTTTTTTAAAACAAAATCTAAATGAGGGAGAAAAACCCTACTGGTTCCTCCTTGCAGTTATTTTTACCATCCCTGCCTGAACAAGTGAAAAGGGGAAACCTAGTTGAATTCAGTGCAGTTTCCTGTATTGTACATTTTTGGGATGCTAAGCCTGAGTGTGCCTGGTGTGTGTGTGTATTTGGGTAAAAAAAATCTATCACTTGACTTCACTTTGCAATATGAGCTAGTTCCATCCTGTCAAGTCTGATAAAAACAGGTTGAAAGATTTTCCCCAACAGGCCTTTGAATTATATCCAATTTATTGTTATTCACTCACATTCCCAGAAGTATTATGTGATCATTCACATTTGGGAGCACAGCTGCCCTACTTGCCTATATCAAGTTGTCAGAATCAGCCTTGCAGAAAGAACTTTATATATGACATGGCTGAATAAAAACATCCTTATTAGGCACTACAGATACAAGTATTAATGGCCCTTTTGTTCTCTCTCCCCCCCCCCCCCCCATCTGAATCTCCTTATTCTGGTATGTATAAGCAATTGGGGAATCGACAACTATATCACTGATTCACTTTAATCAGCTATTGTGATTTAGCTTTACAATGAAGTCAGGGGTTACATGTAATCCATCTCTGAACTGGAATTTGCTATACAGAGATATTAAATGTCAGAGTTAATAGACAGGAAACACATTCATTTGGTAAAAATAAACCAATTTCAGCCCCAATCCCAAGGGTATTTATATATCAAAAATGGGAAACATTAAGTAAATTTGGAGAAGAATGTAGCTGTTTCCCTTTTATCGAGAGACACAGATACAGTACAGTACATCTCTCCCAACTCCTTTGGCACTTACCTCAAAAAATGTATCAATGTATTCTGAGACAATATGCTCAGACTTTGGTTTATTTTGGCAATAAACTATATACATGTGCAATCTTCTCTCCTGGAATGAAAGGAAAGGACAATAAATGTGTAGTGCAGGGAAAAAAAGTAAATTGACATGGACTAAAATTGAGATCACTAAAATTCCAAAAATCCTGGTTCTATTCTGATTTATCACAGCTTGAGAAAAACGGATACTCTATGTCTTAAATAGAAATTATCTCTACAGCTGTAGCATTTGTTTTTCCAAACAGAATCTGGAAAACCGTATTTGATGTGTATGCTATGTCTTATCAGTATAATGGTCTAAGTAGAAAATGAAGCATGAACATAATTGTCATTACAGTTTTAATAAATTGTGGAACTGATTAGATATACAGTATACATGAATATGGTCAAAACACTGATTTTCATTTTTTTTTACTCTGAAGGAAACTTTTCCAGACATCTTTTGTTGGTCACCAGCTCATTTAGGTATTGCCTTAGATTTTTAGAGCAGGGGTGTGAAACTAGTAGCCTGTGGACCGGATGTGTCACGTTTAGACCACAGGCACCCCAGCTCCGTGAATGGGAAAAACATCACAAAATGTCACATGTCAGTGATGTGATGCGGTGAGTTTGACCCCCATGTTTTATAGCATGTTTTCAGTGAGAGCCAAAAACTAACAGAAAGTTTTCCCATTTTCGATAAGTGGGAAAACATAAAGGACACTCTATATAGCCACAGCTTCGATAGTCACTACTTTCGTGAACAATTATCCTTGTGGTTTGACCGGAACAACCTAGAACTGAACACACTCAAAACCGTAGAAATGGTTGTAGACCTTAGGAGAAACCCTTCCATACTTCCACCCCTCACAAAGAGTAGAGACCTTCAAATTTCTAGGTTCTATCATATCTCAAGACCTAAAATGGTCACCTAACATCAAAAACATCATCAAAAAAGCACAAGAAAGAATGTTCTTTCTGTTCCAACTAAGGAAGCTCAAACTGCCCAAAGAGCTGCTGATACAGTTCTACAGAGGAATCATTGAGTCTGTCATCTGCACCTCCATAACTGTCTGTTTACGTCACGCTCCCTTTAGCGTTCTGGGAGCTGTAGTGTCTCTTCGAGCAGAGTGGCTGAGCCCGCCTCCTCGAAAAGACTACAACTCCCAAGAGGCACCGGGAGGGAAGTGTGGGCGAAGGGGGCGGCGCCTGCGGAGTTGGAAGCGCTCGGTTAAGCGGCTGGGGGAAGGGCTGGCCAGTTGCTGCCTCTCTCCGCTGTAGGAGAGGCAGGCGCACCCGAAGCAATGTCCCAAAGCGGTCTCCGGGAAGCAGCTGAGGGAAAGGCAGTTGTCTGCCTTTCCTTCAGCTCGAAAGAGGTGGCAACTTCCCCGCCTTCCCCCAGCCGCTTAACCTGAAGCGCTTCGGGAGAGGCGGCCATTTCCCCCAGCCTCCTGCAGCCGCTTCCCCGCGCGCTTCGGGTGCGCCTGCCTTTCCGGCAGTGGAGAGAGGTGGCAACTGGCCAGCCCTTCCCCCAGCCGCTTAACTGAGCGCTTCAGGAAGGTGCCGCCTCTCTCCGCTGTAGGAAAGGCAGGCGCACCCAAAGCGTGCGGGGAAGCGGCTGCAATCGTCTACCTTTCCTTCAGCTCCAGAGAGGCGGCAACTGCCCCACCTTCCCTCAGCCGCTTCCCGGAGACTGCTTTGGGACATCACTTCGGGAGAGGCGGCAACTGCCCCACGCCTCCCGCAGCCACTTCCCCGCGCGCTTCAGGAGCACCTGCCATTCCTGCAGTGGGGAGAGGCGGCACCTGCTCCATGCCTCCCGCGGCCGCTTCCCCAAGAGCGCTTCGGGAGCACCTGCCTTTCGGGAGCTGTAATGGCCCGGCCCCTACACAACTCACTCGCCTGAGCCACCAATTCTTTCTGGTCTCCCATGGCCGCCCGCTGCTCTAAACGAGGGATTAAAAGGGGATACAGAAAAAGAAAAAAGAAAAGGGTTTGGTTCAAAGTTCTGCTCAGATTAAAGAAATTGTGGCATCAGATCTTCCACCAGCCCCTTGTAAACGGGCTCAGGCAGGGGGCGCTGGAAGAGGAGGCGGTAGAGGCAAGGGGCTTGAACGCAGCTGCTCCCCCACACACACAGCACAGTGGCCCGCTGACGTCAAGGCCGCCCAGGAAAGCGGCGCGCAGCGACAGAGCCGGAGAAGCTGGGCGGAGCTTAGAGCCCACAGGCCGCTGGCTTCATCACGCTAGCATGGAAAACTCTGCGCAGAGTTTGGTTTTTGTCTGCACCCCAGCACGCTGCGCACGTTAGAGGGAACATTGGTCTCTGCCAATTGAGTTATAAACTGAGCAACAAGTATGATATTTACACAAATTTCTAGACATTGAGATATATGGAGCTCACATAAGAAAGTGTTGACTACAAGGAAGAAACCCCCAGAACAATGACAGTTTTAATAACTTGGTCGCTAGACAAAAAATCAAAAAGGTTTTGTTTGCATAATGAATCTCCAGAAATCTAATTCAAGCTGAGTAAGAGCTCATCAGTTGTAAACTGTTTGCCTCTCATGTTGAATTTGGCTGGAAAGTAAACTGGCTTGAGACATTGCTGTCTGGATTTCAAGGCTCTGGCCTTAATAGTGGCCAGAAGTTGCATCTGGACAATAGTTATCATAGTTCTCAAATGGTGATTCCCGTTTTTTTATCCCTCCCACCTGTGTAAGGAAAGTAAGCCTCTTATTGAATTCCTTTCTGAGGGTGGTCTATGAGAACATGTGTTTTCCATTTGCCAACCTTTTCCGTGACTCCCCTTCTCCTTTGGACAGGGCTTTTCCAATCTTAACAGAAATATGCAGTCAGTTTCTCATTCTGCTTTTTCTTCAGCTAGAAAGGGAAACTGGCAGAATTCTAGTCACTATCAACCCAGCATTTTATCATTCTTCAATAAGAGAGGATGAAAGGCAATCTATCACACACAAGTTAAAAAAAAACCCTTTAAAAAGTAGGTGTGGATAAAAACAAGTGCAGAGTTTCACTGAATTTCTCTGACCTTCCCCACCTCCATACATCAAATACATACACCAAATAGTTACATTAACGTAAACAAAACATAGTAAAAAAAATTACCAAAAGTACCTTCCTTTGGTTACAATCTAAATTCTTATTACCAGTGTCTGCCAGTCTGGACTTCTGTTATCTTTTCACTCGACCCTCCTTTTCCTTCCTCTTCTTCCCATCTACTTCCCATCTACTTTCTTTCCCTCTTCCTTCTCCACCCTCTATCTCCTCCTTCCTCCCCACCTCCTTTCCTTCTTTCTTTATCCTTTCCTGAGTGAAATATCTTTAGTTCTAACTATCATTTATTGAAACAGACTAGCAGTTTCTTTATATATTCTTATAGTCTTGCCAAAGCTTTTATTACTATGTTATTACTTTCAATCATACATTAGAATTTATTTTGGATGTATAACCTTTATCAGTGCTGCCTCCCTGTTATTCTCCTCACCTGGGTTAATAATAATACTTCTGATCCTTCCCTTTTTCTTTTTAATCTTTACTCAATCTCTTTTTCCAATTGAATTTCTTACCCAACTACACATAAAATTTCACCCATATTTTGTAATATTCAGAATCTTTTTTATCTTTAACCTTTATTGTCAATCTATTCATTTCTGCATGACCTAATATCTTTTTTAGCACTTCTCCTTTCCTCGGAACTGCCTTCAATTTCCACTTTTGGGCATATGCTATTTGGGCAGCAGTCACCAAATGTATAATCAAAAAGATTTCTTCTAATTTAAATTTCTCTGACAATATTCCCAATAGATATGTCTCTGGATTTAATTCTAGTTTTTGGTCCAACATTTCCTCTAACCATGCTTTAAACATAATCCAATATTTTTTAGCTTTTGATAAAAAGAATCTGGAATTTGCTTACATTTCCAACATTCCATAGATTTATCTTTAAACATTTTTGCTATTCTTTCTATAATCATATAGCTTTATGTGGGAAGGTACTTTTGAAAGAAACAGTTAAGCCAGAAACTCAGGAGAAAATGGCAATGAGGGACAGCAACTAATGGCCAAAGGAAAGGGTTATATGTTTGCTATAGCAAATACTAACGAGATGGAGAGAAAACATTTTCCTATAACAAAAACAACTGATTTTTGAGCCGGGGTGGCGCAGCAGGTAAGAGTGCTGTACTGCAGGCCACTGAAGCTGACTATAGATCTGAAGGTCAGCGGTTCAAATCTCATCACCGGCTCAAGGTTGACTCAGCCTTCCATCCTTCCGAGGTGGGTAAAATGAGGACCCAGATTGTGGGGGCAATATGCTGGCTCTGTTAAAAAGTGCTATTGCTAACATGTTGTAAGCCGCCCTGAGTCTAAAAAGAAGGGCGGCATAAAAATTGAATGAATGAATGAATGAATGAATGAATGAATGAATGAATGAATGAATGAATGAATAAATAAACAAACAAACAAACAAACTGCAGCAGACGGGCTGTGCATAAATATAAGTACTGTTAGAAGTTACATAACATACTTTTGATGTGGAGTAAGAAAGGCTAAGTTAAGATTGCTTTCCCAGAAAAGAATAGAGGCATGTTGTAGGTGATATCAGGCTTTTGTGTTCTGCAGAAATATCTCTGTGCTGGAGCAAGCAGGATGTGCACATGAGCCTATGCTATGCAATTTAGATAAATTAACTTACATTATAGAATGCTGAAAGTTCCCTAATGACTTATCAAGGAATGTTGGAGAGATTTACATGGAAGAAAGCCAGTAGTGGAGTTTTATTGTTCTTTCTGGTTGTTCCATGTTTCTACTACTTTCATAGAAGCCAAAGAAGATTTGCCATTAAAAAACGGTAGGGGAAAAGCTTCAAATGCTTTTTCTTTCCCATACAGTAGTGCCAATCATGGAACTTTCAGGTGTTCTAACCAGGTGGGAATCTTACTACCTATCCATCTGTTCAGTTCTCTGTCAATGTGAAGAAACCTACCAATCCCTATCAGCTAAAGATTGCTATTGTCTGCTAACTAAATGACTGTTACAAACACACTCTAATTTCCAGACAATGCACGCTGAGTAAGCTTTAAATTGCACTGCTTTTAAATTGCTTTTAAATTGCAAACAGGTCTGACAGCAAAGAAAGACATATATACATATTTTTTTAAAAATCTCCCCAGAAAAGATGAAATTGTGTTAAATAGATACTAATAGTTAGTCCTTGACTCATGATTACAATTGGGATGGAAATTTCAGACATTGAGCAAAGCACTCATTAAGTGATATCATAGGCTGTTAAGTCCCAGGTATCTTTTTTTTGGGGGGGGGGTGTCTTGACAACCTGGGAGGGATACATGTGTTTCTCTCCACTCTCTCCAATAACAAATTGAAAATCCTCTGCCAAAATTTAAGCAGGATTTTAAGCTACCCCCGTCTCCCCCCCATCCAGCAGAGACACAGTGTACAGCTCTTCCCCATCCCCGAGAGACTCCTCCTCCTTACCATGCTGTCTCCCCACTCAGCTGAGAAGCCTGCTTAGATTTCAGCTTTCTCTCATCTCTGGAGCCCAGACAAAAAAACTACCTATCCACAGATTTCAGTCCTATGCCTGCTTGGAATACTGAAATCTAAACAGGCACAAAGCTAAAATTCTTTGGCAGGCAGCTTTTTCAACCAGCTCCGAAAGGTGAGAAGGAGTCTTCTTGGCAGTAGACAGTTTTATCCATCCCTGGAGGATATCTTCCTCCAACTTCTCTGCAATAAATAGAATTACTAGGTAGTTGGGTCTCAAATCAGATGTTGAAGAGGTTAAGGTTAATTATTGGAGCTCAGGGGCAAGACTTCAGTAATGGCCTCCCCCTTAGGAAATAGTTTTAGGTGCTTTACAGGTTTAATCATACAGATTAATTACAATCTAACTGTATGACTTTTTGCAAGATATGAGATTGGATACTGGTTCTATACACAATGTTTATTTTTTATTAAATGTGTTGCATTTTACCATACTCTGCTAGATGTCCAGAAAGGAAGCTTGAAAGTTCATTTTCAGTATAAAGAATAATTAGCAACTTTTTTTGTTTTGTAGGTTTTGGATTACTACAATTCAAAAATGCCTATCAATTTTAAATTTTTTTACTCCTAATTTTTGATTGCCCATATTATTCTCTGCTAAGATTCAAAAGCTGTGAAAAGCTATGGCAGTTTCTAAAAGATCACTTATGAATCATGAGGATCTTGAATCCCTAACGTTTTTCAAGTTTTTCATGCCCTGCCACTTTCACTTAAAAGCCAAGAAAAAATAAAAGAAGCAAAAGAAGATTATACCATTAAGCAGTAAAAAGGATTTTATTTTGAATATGAACAAAGAGGGCAATATGTGGGTGACTGGTTAAAAAGATAACCTATAAATGATAAAAAATAGCCCTAATATCCAAAATAACAGAGTTGGAAAGGACCTTGGAGGTCCTGTAGTCCAACCCCCTACACAGGTACTTCAGACAAATGGTTGTTCAATTTCTTCTTAAAAACTTCCAGTGTTGGAGCATTCACAACTTCTGGAGACAAGCTGTTCCATTGATTAATTGTTCTAACTGTTAGTTCTAGATTGCTTTCTCTATTGTTTCCATCCATTGCTTCTTTTCCTTACTTCAGGTACTTTGGAAAAAAGGTTGACTCTCCCTTCTTTGTGGCAGCTCTGTAGATACTGGAACACTGATTTCACGTCACCCCTACTCAGGGGTGAAATTCAGCAGATTTTGACAGGTTCTGGAGAACCGATAGCAGAAATTTTGAGTAGTTCGTAGAATGGGAAAATACCACCTCTGGCTAGCCCCAGGAGTGGGGAGGGAATGGAGATTCTGCAATATCCTTCCCCTGCCATGACCACCAAGCCATGTCCATAGAACTGGTAGGGAAAAAAAATTGAATTTCATCCCTACCCCTAGTCCTTCTTTTCATTAAACGAGTCATATCCAATTCCAGCAATATGTTTATATGTTTTAGCCTCCAGTCCCCTAATCATCTTTGTTGCTTTTCTGCTTAGTTTATAACATTTTATAAATTGTCATTCTTATGTTAACCAGGTTTTACTCAGTATATTCCCTTCCTCCATTCAAGTGTTGTTCGAAATACTGAATCCAGATATTTAAAATGTTTGTATTCCTCTTTTGGATGTCATATATATTCACATATACGCAAAGATACATATTTGTGCTGCCGAATTGTTTTTTGTTTACTCTGCATTTTAAAAAAGGTTATGTAAATAAAAATGCAAACTTGGTATTTAGACTTACATGTTTAACAAAAAGTGATCCTAATTTTTCTGGATCTTCAAGGCACTTCTCTAATTCTCCTAAAAAGAAACTGCAGAGGGGGAAAAAACTTGTTATTTGTTTACTTAAATAGGGCAAGAGGTAAATTCGAAATAGATTAATTATATTTGCCCCATTGAATAATATCAACTGCTACAATGAAGACATGTGGAGAATACATCTGAGAGACCCTGCATGGAGTTGATTAAACAGCAATTTTTCTACATAAGATGCTCCGTGAGAAACTGGGTTATATCAAATCCTAACCTCTAAACCTTAATAAAAAGAAACTGAACCATTCTCTTTAATCAGCATGCTAAGAGGAAATATTACCTTCAATAAATAATGTCTCAAGGGCTTGTACTAAAAGCTAACAACTGGATCTAGCCCAAGTCCTATCTATTAAGGAGTTATCATCACTCATTCATAGACATATTAAAAGGGAAGGGAGAGACAGGTGGCCACTTTGAGATCTAATAATAATTGCAATAAAGTTCTTTCACATATAGATTCTTCAGACAGCCAAATCCCTTGTGAAATGCCTTTTGAGTATGATTAGTTCATCAGACAATTATTTTCATCTGTAGACTTTTCAATATCTCTCATATATTCAGCCCAGGGGCCAAATGCTATCTGAGTCTCAAAATAGCAATGTTATCTATGGAAGACTTTTTGAGTTATAAAATGGAAGGACTTACATTTTCAGCTAAATCTGTCAGAGATTAATAAAGGTTCCTCCCCATAGCTAAAAGAAATGTTACTTTATATCCAAAGGTTTTGACCAGTCCACATAAGTAGGTTATAAGGAACAATAGTTAGCTATTTAAGCATAATCCTGATACATATAGGTGGAAATAGAATATCATGCAAATGTTCATTTACTTCAGTAATGCAACTTAAAGGGTGAAATGTAATATATGAGAGATACTCATAATATGAAAAGAAAGATAGTTCAAGCTGTGATTTGTCATAATTTTGATTTATGGGCTAGAGCTCATAAAAATTCCAAATCCTACTTTTTGGACCATTTTGGGCCATTTCATGCTTCTTTCTGCATGGGGATACTGATTTCAATTTTCCAGCAGGACTTGGCACCTGTCCACAATGCCAAAAGTACTTCAATGACCATGGGATTACTGTGCTTGATTGGCCAGCAAACTCATCTGATCAAAAGCCCATAGAGAATCTATGGGGAATTGCTGAGATAAAGATGAGAGACATGAGATCGAACAATGAAGAAGCGCTGAAGGCCGCTATTGAAGCATTCTCGTCTGCCATAATACCTCAGCAGTGCCATAGGCTGATAGCTTCAATGCCACACCACATTGAGGCAGTGATTGCTGCAACAGAGTCCCAAACTAAGTACTGAGTACACATTAATGCTTATACTTTTCAGAGGTCCGATATTGTTCTATGTGCAATCTTTGTTTTATTGACTGTATGTAATATTTTAATTTTCTGAGATGGTGGATTTTGGGTTTTCATGGAGCTGTACCCAGAGGGGGGCTTCTGGCAGGACGGCGTGGAACACTGTTCCACCAGTGAAAATGGAGTTGCGTGCGTATCTCCATCGCCACCCACCGTGCATGCGATATTCAGCTTCTGCGCATATGCAGAAGCCAAATCTCGCCGCCCCAGCCAGCAGTGACAGCACCCACTACTAGGTGGGACCAGAGAGCACAGCACTCATCCGGCAGATGTGGGGTGCCTCTGCTGCTGCGGCCGTTTGGAGAGGAGTCTCGAGCCGCCCGGCTCAGCACTGGTTCAGCTAGGAGATGCGCCTGCTGCCCCACTGCAGCCAGAGTGGGACTGGGGTGGTTGGAGCAGGCAGAGAACCGGGCGCGTCTCCTAGCTGAGCCAGGGCAAGACGCAGCTCAGAGGTGGCTGCCAGCAGAAAAAAATGCTCCTGAGAGGGCCTGATGAACGGGCGTGGTGGGCAGCGGTCACCTATCCGAGCTGCTTCTTGTGCTGGCTCAGCAGGAGACGCGCCCGGTGCTCTGCCTTCTCGAGCCCTGTGGCTGCCGGCAAAGGAGCTCCGTTTAGTCCCGTGGGGGAGCTGCCAGAAGGAAGAAATCTAGGACTAAATGGGGTGCCTTTGCAGGCAGCCATGGGGCTGGGTTCCTGCTTGGTGGCAGTGGTCCATCCCACCTGGGAGTTGCCAGAGGGAATAAATCCTTTCTTTCCTGCAGGATTTTTTCCTGCTGGTAGCTCCTGGGCGGAGCGGCTTTGGCCATGACAGCGCATACGCAGGAAATTGAAGGGCGTATTCATGCGCACTCGCTCTCAACCCCGCGCACCCCTCCCGAGCGTTCCAGTAGGGCTGCAAACGGCTGCCCTTTACTGGCTGTACCCCATAATCATCACAATTATGACAAATCATGGCTTGAACTATCTTGCCTTACATGTTATGAGTATCTCTCATATATTAAGTTTTACCTTTTAAGTTGCATTACTGAAATGAACAAATGAACAAATAAATGAACATTTGCACAATATTCTCATTTCACCTGTACATGTACTTGAAGTACATGTACTTCAACTCCCAATATATGCCAGCTAGCTTACGATTACTGACAATTTTGGGACTTGAAAGTCTAGACAGTTAGGGAGTTATACTAATAACCAGCTTGTGTAATCTACATCTCCATGTTAATCTTGATCTGCAAAGAGGAGTCTGCTCTTGGGTCAGGAAAAGTCATGCCAAGTGCAGAGTCTTTCTTCTGAATATCAATTTACTGAAAATAAACAATTGTGCTCCTTTTGTTAATGAATGTCTAACTGACAATCTCAATTTTCTTTGTTTTATTATTTTCTAGAATAGGTTAAATCACACATCAAAATAAAGTGTTGGTTCTATGGATTGCAGAATAAATAATGGTGGATGACATTTCCTTGTATCTCTTCCAAATTATATCATAGCAAGTTTTGGATGGGGGGGAGTGAAGGAGTACCAATACTTTTGGCTGCATTTGATTAGTACTTTGTGGAACTTTACAAATTTAAAAATGTAATTACTGTGACATACTGGCTATCTGCAATTAAATTTGGACTCAGTTTTGATGAAACAACAACTTATCAAATAAAGAAGACACTTCTTTATCTTTATCATCTTTAAAGCCCATCCAGATATTTTTTCCAACATGCTATCTTGTAATGTTTTGAGTTAATTTACTCATCTCTTCAGTGACAGTATAAAATTTACTCAAAAATAAAAACTATACATACTCTCTGTGCCAGTCATATATTTGATGAATGTTGCCAAACACAATTTTGTCTTTTCCTTTCATGTCATCAGGAACACCATCTTCTTTCATGAGTGCCATATAACCCTAAAATAAATTAGCAACAAGGGCTCTGTTATTTATCTGCAGCTGTGCTTAAATTTAGGCTGATGCACTATCCCATTCTCTGTTCGGAGATGTGTGCTTAAACTTTACAAAAATGTTTGCCATTTCTTACTAGAAAAATGATGCATGGCAATCTTATGTAAGTTATTTGTTGTGGAATGTTGTCGTGCTGGATATGAAAGTTCATCTTATCTAAGCCTTTTATCAAGCTGGTGACATTTTAAACCTACAGTTTGCAAATTTCCTAGCTGGCATGAATAAAAGCAATAATTCTAATATGCACAAGGTAAACAACCAGAAATGGTGGTCTGCCCACAGCGCATATTTATGATGCATCCATTCATTTAAGCAAAAACAACAACAACGATTTGCCCAAATAGTTAAAAAAGAAATTATAACCCTTTTCCATAATGGCAAAATATATGGTTCTAACAAGGCTTCAACTTCCATATGTAATATTATCAGTTTGGGTGCTTTACCTATAATGTTAGAAATGAACAAATTCAGCAAAAAAACTGGAACAAATGTCAGGGGGAAAAATCAAACTAAAATATTCATTTAGACATAAAAGCAGTATAAATACACACATCTATTCTGGATTGCCATGGAAAGCTTATGTTATATGTTCACAATGAAAATTAGAGAGGTAAATTTATTTCAGTTCTTAGTTGAATCTATTTCTTATCTACAAGGTAGTCCTTGATTTAGTGACTGTTTGAAGTTACAACAGCACTGAAAAAGTATCTTATGACTGTTTTTCACACTTACAACCATTGCAGCATCTCCATGGTCACGGTATCAAAATTCAACTGCCTCATATTTATGACAGTTGCAGTGTCTTGGGGTCATGTGTTCAACCTTTTGCAAGCTTCTGACAAACGAAGTTAATGGAGAAGCCAGATTCACTTAACAACGGTGTTACTAATTTAACAAATATTTTGATTCACTTAACAACTGTGGCAAGAAAGGTAGCAAAACTGGGCAAAACGCTCAACAATGTCTCATTAGCAACAGAAATTGTGGGCTCAATTGTGGTTGTAAGTTAAGGACTACCTGTATATACTACATTATAGTATATTATAGCCTAATATCACTGACGCACTGAGCAATACTGATTACATCAAAAATTTAACAGTGAGTATCAATAAAATAATAAAATTGGTAAATATATTAATATAATTAAATTCAAGAAAACTCTATTTCAACTTTTAAACTTGTTACTTCTTTCAAGGTTTCTTGTATTTATTAACATACACAACAATTAAAATATGCTTCAGCTGTCCATTCTAAAACAGTAAGGCTGTCAGTTATTCCATTGCCTATATTCCTACACAAGGATTCAACTTATCTTATTGAAGGATTCCTTAACTACAAATATTACTGGACATCAACCCAGTTCTAAACACTCAACCTTATTTTGCCACAGAGTCAATAAAAAGCATGCAATGCTAGTTTTGGGGAGGAATGGAAATTAATTATTGCCAAGTTTTGAAATTTACATGTCTAGATATACAGTATATAAACAGTTACACTGACAGTTAGTAGCAATTCCTTTTGAAATATTATGGTTAGCACTCCAAGAACATCAGAAAATTCAGCAACTGCACATTTTAACTGATTTTATTTTTAACCAAAAGGACCAGTGTACTTGATTAAAAATAAATAAAAATAGTGTTCTTAACGCATAGACAGTCCTCGACTTAGGGCCACAATTGAGCCCAAAAGTTCTGTTGTGAAGTGAGACATTTATTAAGTGAGTTTTGCCCCATTTTACAACTTTTCTGGCCAGTTGTTAAGTGAATCACTGCAGTTAATAAGTTAGTACCACAGTTGTTAATGAATGTGGCTCCCTTATTGATTTTGCTTGTCAGAAGGTCTCAAAAGGAGGTCACATAACCCTGGGACACAGCAAAGGTCATAAATATGAACCAGTTGCCAAGCATCTGAATATTTATCACATGATGCTGCAAAGATTGTACCTGTGAAAAATGGTCATAAGTCACATTTTTCAGCGCCGTTGTAACTTTGAATCAACTGTTTTAAGTCAAAAACTACCTGTATTGCTGATGATATCTTCTAAAGATGATTGGATTGAGAGGAATGGTAAATTCATGCTTCTGATTTGATTGATAAAAATTAAAACCAATCTGCTTAGATAAAGATGAAACATACCTCTACGACATAGCCAAGATCTCTCACATAATCTCGTTCTGTCTCCACTAATTCTTGTAGGACATACCTGTAATATGGCAGAGAAATGAATTTATCCCAATTTATTAGTTTATGAATGGTCAAATACAAATAACAGCAGAATACTCTATATAGCTGGTTCACAATTTAAACTATTAACTAATAAATTAAGAACTATTTATAACTAGAGGTAAGATATATTTTTGAAGACTTTAAGGGAAAACTATCTGGTTGTTATAAGAAATTATTAAAATGACCTTCCATAGATATGTCTGGCTCCCATCCTGATGACATTGCTGGCTATTCTCTCATACTTCGGGTAAGAGTCACACTTGATATAATTGGTCCTTAATCTATGGCCATTCTATTCCCTCTAAATTTGTTGGAAATAAAACTGGTTTTCCCAGAAAGAAGATACTTGGCTGTAGTTGCTGCAATGAAGACTAGGAAGATTTCAGTACAATATCAGGAATGTGTAGTTAAAGAAGAAAAAAATGTGAATAAGCAGCAAGATATTCCTAAATGTAACTGCTTCCCACCAAAAAAAATTCACTTTGATAATATATAAAAACTGCTATGCGCAGTGGATTTTATGTATTACATTTATTTCACAAGTAGATATATTATATATTCTTGATCCTTCCTGTTATCATTTGAGTGAAACTGAAAAATACTAAAAGCTAAACATAAAAATTTGAGAATATAAACTGTAAGATCCAAACCTGTCTAAGGGAGTTCTGCTTTAGTTCTTCAATTGGTGATGCTATTTCCATTATTTATTAGAGGGCTATAAACCACTCTGAAGAGGCATACAGTGTTCCCTCGATTTTCACGGGTTTGAACTTCGCGAAAAGTCTATACCACGGTTTTTCAAAAATATTAATTAAAAAATACTTTGCAGTTTTTTCCCCTATACCACGGTTTTTCCCCGCCCGATGATATCATATGTCATCACCAAACTTTTATCCACCTTTAATAAATATTTTTTAAAATAAATTTTAATAAAGAAACATAGTGAATAATAATCTAAATGGTTGCTAAGAGAATGGGAAATTGCAATTTAGGGGTTTAAAGTGTTAAGGGATGGCTTGTGATACTGTTCATAGCAAAAAATAGTGTATTTACTTCCGCATCTCTACTTCGCGGAAATTCAACTTTCGCGGGCGGTCTCAGAATGCATCCCCCACAAAAATCGAGGGAACACTGTATATCTAAGTCAGGGGTGGGTTCTACCTTACCTCACTGTGGATTTGCTTGGCTGCATCTCATGAGTGCATGAGCAGCAGCAGCCCCCCCCCCCAACAAGAATATCAGTTTCTGTGCATTTGCCGAAGAAAAAAAAACCTGGAAAAAAATTCTATCCCCCAAAATATATTTTTAAAAAATCCAGGAAAAATTCCAAAAAATAAATAAATGGTGGTGCCCATGGATTGGCACTGACTGAACTGGTTCAGTAACGTCATCGTGACGTCCCCAATAGATCACTACCGGTTCAGACAAACTGGTCAGAACCAGGAAAAACCCACCTCTGGTCTCTATCGCTATTAATGTGTAGAGTTATTTATCATACATGAAAGGACAATTTTAATGATAAAATTTCTATTTTGATATATGCAATCTTGATTCACCAGATATAGGCTGGAGCAAATACCTTAAAAATCAATCGATCGATCTCTTTGCTATTAATGTGTAGTGTTATTTATCATACATGAAAGGACAATTTTAATGGTAAAATTTCTATTTTGATATATGCAATCTTGATTCACCAGATATAGGCTGGAGCAAATACCTTAAAAATCAATCGATCAATCTCTTTGCTATCCTTTTGAAAGCGTTAAAAAAAGTCTGATCATGTATAATAAAAGAAACTAAAAATATGGCAAAAAATGACAGACTTTGAAGAAATTTATAGTCTAGTCTTACTGTCGCCTCTTTAAAGAACTGGACTTCCGTTCTTCCATCTCGTCAATGGGTGATGAGGAAGAGAGAAGTGAGTTGTCAGAAGGATTGAATGATGGACTGCTACTGTCACCCTGGTCTACCATCAATGAACTTGGGCGATCTTCTAGAGCCTAAGACCAAGTTGAAGCACAGTTATTATTTCCTTTACATTGCATACATTGCAAATGTAATAGTAGCTGGATGACACATAACATTTAACTATCAATAACATGTAGCCTATCATTATTTTAACAAATATGCTACTTTCCTTTTCACTATTATATAAACTTAAAAAATTACTCCAAGGGGATTATAAACCTTTCCCTCTAAATTTATTTTTCCAAGGGCTATTTGGATAGCTGTAGTTAAAAAAAAAACTAATGTTGGATAACACAATTTTATTTAGATCAAGTAAGATTCTCATAGTCTTTTAATTAATATTACACAACATACAACATAAGCAAGCAAGTCTGACCTATCTACAAGATGCCACTAAACAAACAAACAAACAAAAAAGAACACTTACCATTTTGCTCTTTACAAGTTCTTCTATGGCACTGACAAGCTCTGCTGCACTTGGGGTTTCTGAGCTGGTAGGACGTACCAATAAACGAGAAGATGTCTACAGAATGCAATTAAGATTGAAATGGGGAGATAAAGGGAGAAAACCAGTTTATTAAAAAAATATTTTAATATCTTTGAAATGAATAGTTCACATTTACTTCAAAGAAGCAGAGTTTGTGATAAGAAAATCCTGTTACTTATAAAGGTTATACTCTCTGTATCTTTCATCTGTTTGTCCTACTTGATTACCATTTGGCAATGGTAATGTACAATTGGTCTATGAGGAATCTTTTAATCTTTCTGTATTATTTATTTCCTCATCCCCCCATCATAAACATGAAACAGAAGTCTGGCAGATCTCTAACTTCAAAAATTATGGGATTTTAATTTCTGGCTGCAAATAATGAGAAATGGTATGGCCAGAGGAAGCTTTTAGGAAGAGATTTGAGGGGTTAGTAAATAAGCAAGTCTGATTGCAGACTGCATGTAAGTAATATAAGGTTCACTTCATAATGAAAGCAAAGCACAAATGTCCCACGGGCCAAATATTTTATGCTTTTTTCACTACTATACAAAAATTTTTAAATTAATCAAGAATTTCAGAATATGGAATGTGCATTTTTATCTTTGTAAGACTGGCTGTCCCTAAATAAATTTTAATGTGCATTAAACACATGCCAAATCAAACAGAACAAAAAAGCAACATTATGCTAAATAAAGGTGATTTTAAGAAGAAAAAAGAATAATCAAAGAAAAAAATTGCATAGCAAGTATTTTGGCAATTGTTATAAAAAGTAATTTATAAAGCACTGCTAAACAGATTGATTATAGACAATGCAAATGTCTTCCAATAACTATAGTCTTCATTTGTTGAGACACAAATTAACATAGATTGACAGACTTGTGTATGTTAGGACACTCCATTTACCTGGTGTAATATATGCAATAATATGCTGATTGACAAACTAGTCTATCATTTTTGGAGATTTTGGTTTGCTTCAACAAAAGCATACTTAGAATAAAATTGAGCTTTTATGTTCTTGGGTGTACAGACTGATCAGTATATCCTCATAGCTAATATAGAAAGCAATAATGTATATAAAAAATGGAGTGGAAACAAATGTTTAAAATGGTTGTATCAAAGGAAAAGAATGATGAAAACAAGATAAAAAATGTAGTAAGAATGTAAAATGGCAGTGGTCCAGATTTAGGCATATTCAATAATATTAAAATCTGAATGTAGTTTGCTTATGGAGTGGTTGTCTGACTTGGTTAGCATCTCTGCCTGAAGACTGAAATAATGTTTTCCTTATGTAAAGAGAAGGGTAGTAAAAATGAATGCAAAATCTACAGGAATTTTAGTTTGTTATATGTGCTAGGGAAGGTTATTTAGCAGAATTCTGATTGAAATAATACTAGAAGCAAAAGTAAACAAAACCTAGCAACTATTGTCTGGTTTTACACTGGCAAGTATATGCAGTATATACATTTTTGCTCTTCAGTTAGTATCTGAGAAATGTGCAATTGTGAAAAGAAAACATATACATTTGTTGATTTGAGAGGGCATGTGATAAAGTACTATTAACCCATGAAAACAGAAATGTCTCCTTTACAAAAGTGACCAATATTAACTTACTGGAAGACCTATACTTCCCCCCCCCCCCCACTTTTTTCATGGAAGGTATTTGCAATATAAAATTAATCTTTAGAGTGGAAGTGTTAAAATACTGCTTCCCTCCTTGTATGTTCATGTATACTAAAATTAGAACTCTGCTGTACACACCGATATTAATAGTATGAGGGAAAAGAGATTGTGAAGGGAAAATATGTGTATCTCAGAGTGGATCCTAAGCTCCATGTGGAAGATATAAAAGACAAAGGTTAAAATCATTCCTAATATTTCACATTTCAGCTGAGTTCCTTGTGAAAAATGTCTGTACGGTGTATACTGTATGTCTGTGAAACACCTGGCACAACTGCATGTAGGAAGCATTATTCATCTCAGAGAAGAGTATGGATGAACTCTTTGTCAAATAGGGCTTATTCTACACACTTGCAGCTACTGTAGCAAGATCTGAATCTGAGCCAAAAAATATTTGATTTTTCTAAATAAGCTAACTAAGAGCAGAAAGGATTTTAAGCCTTAGGGACTTTTTATTAATGTCTAAGAACACTGTACTGCAGATTCTGTCATCATTCTGTATATCACAAGAGTCTTTTTCAGCGGATATGCAGGAAATCCCCTCCGCCATCAAGGATGTGGTTACCTTAGCAATGATTAACATCCATAAGAGAAACCCACAAGAGTTCCAAAACGCAAAGAAGGAAATAAAACCGCATATACTCAACTGTTAAAAATGTCTGGCTTTTTGAAAATGATGGCACATTGCCAAGAGAATAGACAACCCAGGAGCTCACATTGTAAAATTCATTCTCAGTACAATGAAAACTCATTTTAACAAACCAATTAAGGCAAGAGGTATTTGTTATTCACAAGTATATATTAAGTACAAATGCATGTTTTTGAACTGCATGCAACTCCACTATATCAAAATCCACTTAAAAGAGTATATGGAAACTTCAGCTGGTGTGTATTAATATTAAAACTAGAATAAAGAATGCATAACAGCTGAATTAAAGGAAATGCTTATGTAAATCAGCTTAAGTTGCATAGTATCTGCAAAATACCTTGTCCAGTATTTTATCACCATAGAAAACTGGGATCTAGGTATGATCCTGTTGGCATGACAATAGGCCATGACCACTGAGAACCAATTATTCTCCCACCCTATGCTGCCAGAGAAAATCTGTCCAACCCATTTCACCTTATCATCTTGTGAGTCTGGTTGAAGCAGACTATGTTGTTGGATTGCCATTGGAGGGGGAAGTGGCACAGCATCAGGTCCTTCTTCACCTTCTTCTTCTCCACAGCTCTGCATGCCAGATGAAGATGATTTGGAAAGGGTGCCACTACTCAAGCCTTCGTTGCGACCTCTCTGCAAAGGGAATCATATTCATACTTATTGGTTAGATGGTGCTCAATGATGTATAAAGTGCTTGATATCTTTATATTGGAAATATCTCAATAAAAATGGCCAGAATTCCTGAAACTTAGCACCTTTTTAGTTTGTCAAACCTCTACATTCTTCTATATTGTACTGAATTCAAGTTTTAAAATTACTGATCTTTCTAATACTTTAATACCCTTAAGGAAAGTTTATTTGTGGCCTTTTTTAACAAAACAAAACCTGTCAAATTTTACTTTAACTGGCAAGGAAGCATATCAGCCTGATTCCTACTTAGTACTAAGTCAGAATTTTTAAAATTATTATCAATTCAACAATTGGTATTATTACATCTTGATGTTATATCAGAACTAGCAATTTTCAATAAAGCATTTTCACATAATCTTTAGCAGAACTATGTTGCAGAACTCAAGCAAAACATTTTTACTTAATGGAGGGTGAGGAAAATGACCTTGACAGATACTGTATATTCAGGAACCACTGCATAGTAAAATAGGCTGATACTTTTTCAAAATTCAGAATGAGATAACATTTGGAAGGGTCTTAGGCCAATGTCTCCCTGATTCATTGCAGTATAATGAGTATTTAGCACAATTAGGTTTGCAAGATTCTGCCTATGTGATTTTGCATTAATTTATGATTTGTGTATTTTGTGGGTGTCTTTTGTTCTTGATCTAGAATCGCACTGTTTGAATTGGCCAGCCACATACATGTAAACAAGCATGCATAAATATTTTATTGTCACCTGGGCCAAGTAGTGGTCTTCTCAGATACTAGAGCTGGAAGACCGCTATGAAATATATAGAAACAAGTAGCTTAAGGGCAGTGTTGGGCGAGCCGAAGGGTTTGCAGTGTTCGGCATGCTGAACCCGAACCTGAACTTTTTAAAAAAGTTCGGGTTCGGCCAAACACCATGAAATGCTGTCCCCCGGGAGGAGAGTGGGGAATCCCATTGTGGGATTTCCCACCTCCTTTTGCTTGTGGCGCTGCAAGCAAAAGGAGTTGAGAAATCCCACGATGGGATTCCGGGGGCGGGGCTTTGATGTCACGGAGACTACTTCCTGGCCGGCCGAAACAGGGAAGAAGGAGTCTCCGTGACGTCAAAGCCCCACCCCTGGAATCCCATCGTGGGATTTCCCACCTCCTTTCGCTTGCAGTGCCGCTGCAGCTTCCTTTTCTGTGAAAATAAAATGTAAAAATGTTTATTTTTACAGAAAAGGACGCCACAGTGAACATCACGGCAAAGTTTGGGTGAGTTCGTTGAACCCGAACTTTGTTGGGTTCGCCCAATACTACTTAAGGGTTATTATTATTTTTTTTGCTATTAAAAAAGCCGATCCAGTTAATGTAATTATTTACAAGAAGGTAACAAAAATCACAATGTTAAAGACTTATTTTCAGAAAAAGGCACACAAGCAGCAACTAATGGACATCTACCTCTTCAAGGGTTTCATCTTGGGGTGTAGCCGCACTATCATCAGAGTCCTTCTGAGAACCAGTATCAGCACTTTTGCGGACTTCACGGCTCTTCTTATGTTTGTGGGCCAGTTTCTTTACATGGCCGTCTGCCTTTCCGCTGCTAAGTCGCCTCACTGGACTAGTGAGCCACTTCCTCAGGGTATTGCCTGGACGTTTAGGACCAGGAGAGCTTTGTGCACCAATCATATGGGGCTGGAGTGATGTTACTGATGCAGGAGGACTTGCATCATTGCTGGAAACTGAAAGAGAATCTGAAAAAGAGAAAAATAATGAAAATACAAGAAAGAAATAATGTATGGAGGAAAATAACTGCTTTACAAAACACTTATCTTCCTAAAGGAAGTTAAAAAAATGTATGAGTTCTCACTCTAGAAATTGTGAAACTCTATTATTTCTTGCTACAGTAGCTGTTATATAAATACTAGTTTGTATGTATATTACAATTTGATTTGATACTTTTGCCATTCTAAGGATTCCTTCATTGACGCATTAGCTAGCACCAGGCACGCTCTGGAGCATTTTTTCCTGCTGGCAGCCACCTCTCCGAGCTGCTTCTCGTGCTGGCTCAGACAGAGAATTAAAGGGTGCATGCTCTGCCTGCTCGAGCCGCCAGGGTCCCACTCTGGCTGCGGTGGGACAGCAGGTGCCTCTCCTGGCCGAGTCAGCTCAAAAAGCAGCTCAAAGTAGTGGCCGCCAGCAATCAAAATGCTCCAGGGTGGCCTGGCGGGCGTGTGTGGTGGGTGGCAGCCACCTCTCCGAGCTGCTTCTCGTGATGGCTCAACAGGAGTTGCGCCCAGCACTCTGCCTGCTCAAGACGCCCTGGTCCCATTCTGGCTGTGGTGGGGCAGCAGGCACGTCTCCTAGCTGAGCCAGCACAAGAAGCAGCTCGGAGAGGTGGCCACTGCCCACCCATCAGGCCCACCCTGTAGCATTTTTTCCTCCAGGCTGGAACTGACAGCTGCCACCGCCATATGTCGCAGGACCCAGCCCCGCGGTTGCTGGCTGGCCCCAGCAGTGGCACCCTGGTCAATCCCTCACAGGAGCCACCAGCGGGAAGAAATCCTCCAGGAAGGAGAGTAGCTCATTGGGAAGACTCTGGCAGGCAGGCAAAGCGGGAGTGACATCGTCTCCGACTAGCTGCTCTGCTTCCAGGCAGATTTCTTCCCGCTGGTGGTTCTTGGGTGGGACAGCTTCTGGCCACAATTCTGTGCATGCGCAGGAAATTAAAGGGGGTGGGGCGCACGTGTGCACGAACACACAGGGAATTAACGGGCACATGCGCGCAACCCCCCCCATTAGAGCGTTCCGTTAGGGCCATGAATGGTTGCCCTTTACTGGATATGTGCATTCTATACCCTTCCATGATAATTCTGAATACCAGCTACTCCAATCATGTTATTGGCAGAACTTCAGAAAACCATATTTCTCTCTTGCGCTCTCTCTTTTTCCCCAATGTATCATTCTTTTTAAAATCTCTTTTGCATTAGTCATGAGGAAGGGAAAACAACTGAAATAATACTTCAATAGCTTTTCATTCCATCTATTCTTTATCTTTATATGGCTGCAATTCATTTTCTTCCAAGATGACATTATATGCTAAATGGCACATTTCATGGCAAAAATGGAAAAATCTTTTGCTAAATTACAAAGCATAGTACTCCCAGCCAACATAAACAAAATTGAAAGTTACTTGTCTTAGCAAATCAAAGGTTTCACACTAGAAAGGGCACTGGATGGAGAACATGAAATTGCTATGCTATGCTATGACAATACAGCCCAATTGTTGCATGCAAACATATGAGCAAAGCATTTATATTAATATTTAATTAGGTCTGGGAAGATGTTCATTAATTATTCTCCCAGCAATAAATTAATAAACATTTATCCTTTAAAACTCTGCATTTGACTTATATATGACTAAGAACCAAGAATATTGTTCAATTTTTTAACACTATTAAATAGTGCAGACACCAGATGAGTGTTGGGGATTTTTCTATCATTTTTTCAGATTACTTAAGGATGTACTTTTGTTTAGATGGCCCATAAACCCTCCAAGGGATAATTTGCTGCTGTCTCCTCCGGTCTGAAATACAGCTCCATATGGGCCTCTGCAAATGGAGGTCAAAGTTCATAGAAAGTCCATACACATTTAAAAAAAAACCTGGAGGGAACCCAGAGTAATTAAGCTACAACAAAAACAAATAATGAAAGCTACTTTTCCAGCCAAACTAAAGATTACTGTTCATTCTCAACTTGAGAAATACGACCCTGGTTATCTGGGATTGTTGCCTTTGATTTTTTTTTTAATCAATCATGCCTTGGTTCTTGATGCTCCAAAAGCAGCTGCTTACATTTCTTGGTTGTATTCCAACTAAGTTACTTAAGATAAGACCAGAGGTTACCAAGGAGTCTATCTTTAATTATAGAACAGCATTGCAAATAAAACAGAGTTAGATTATTTTCAACCAAACGTTTGTTACTACAAAATATCACACATAAGCATTCCTTGTAAAAATTACACAATAGGCCATTCTATTCCATTAAATCAGATATAAGATCAATTTGTAATTTAAGGAAAATGTGGAAGACGTTACTAGGAATCATTATGAGGAAGCATTTTGATTTTAATTTTTCTTTATAGAAACATTTATTATTGTTTTTTTTAAAGAAAGAATGTCAGGGATCCTTCAGAAAAAAGATAGCACAATGAAGCTGCCAACCTACAAGAATTTGACAAATTATTTCAATATGATTTTCTCTCTGTGCATATATGTAGAAATTAAATGCATCTAACCCAACAAAGTATTTCAGGGTGTTATGCTATCTGATAAAACAGTCCACTTGTTACCAAAGATCTTTTACATCAGGAATAAATTACTAAAAGTAATGAGGATTGACTTTGCCATGCACAAGGCACAGGCATCCATTGCTAGCAGGTAAAAAAGGGGAAAAAATCAATTTATCAGATGAACATACTTTTCTTTATTTAGAGGGTTCCATGAAAGAAAATTAAATTTAAGCAAGGTGTACATAAAAAGCATGGCTAGCATGATACCTCAATTTAGGTACAAGACTAACTACTTCTCTCTCCCTCCCTCCCTCTCTCTGTGTATCTTCCCCTCCCTCCGAAGCAGCAAGTATCCATAATTTGTTAACTCTGATACACAAATAATACTGTTCTCTTCATGATAGAAAATAGGACCTTTATTATATATAACATATATACAGTGGTCCCTCGATCATCGCGAGGGTTCCGTTCCAGGACCCCAAGCGATGATCGATTTTTCGCGAAGTAGCGGTGCGGAAGTAAAAACACCATCTGCGCATGCGCAGATGGTGTTTTTACTTCCACTGCCGCCCGCCCTTCGCCCGCCCACCCCGTTGCTCGCGCCTGGGGACACCCTAGCTCCGCTTCCCAGCTGGGAAGTGGAGGTGGGGTGTCCCCAAGCGCGCGCGCTTTCCCCAGCAACGCGCGCTTTCCCCAGCAACACGCGCGCGCGTGGGGACACCCTAGCTCCGCTTCCCAGCTGGGAAGCGGAGCTAGGGTGTCCCCAAGCGCGCGCGCTTTCCCCAGCAACACGCGCTTTCCCCAGCAACGCGCGCGCGCGTGGGGACACCCTAGCTCTGCTTCCCAGCTGGGAAGCGGAGGTGGGGTGTCCCCAAGCGCGCGCGCTTTCCCCAGCAACGCGCGCGCGCGTGGGGACACCCTAGCTCCGCTTCCCAGCTGGGAAGCAGAGTTGGGGTGTCCCCAAGCTCGCGCGCGCCGCCCGCCCACCCACGCTGTTGCCGGCTCCGCTTCCCAGCTGGGAAGCGGCGCTGGGGTTTCCGCGCGCGTGCCGCCCGCCAGCCCACGCCGTTGCTCGCGCCGCCGCTGGGGTCTTACCGGGGCAAAAGGGGGAAGACCCAGGGAAGCCTCTGCCCGGCGGGGAAACTCCACCATCTACGCATGCGTGGAAGGGCACGCATGCGCAGATGGTGGAGTTTACTTCCGGGTTGAAAACTAGCGATATAGCCCTTTCGCGATGCTTGAGGACGCGAAACTCGAGGGTTCACTGTATTACAATATCTCTCACCTCCAAGAAAGCACATTAGAATCAGTTAAGTTTAAATCTGCTGTTTTGAATTTGCCACTATAATCATACTGTTAAAGTCCTATTTAATAAATAGGATGAATTTAATGAACAGGATCAGTAAACCTCAAAAGTATAATACAGATTACATATTTCATATAAAAAGCACTTTGAAAATTTTATTGTGTACTCTTTTGTGCAAGTACGTGCTTGTGTTTGTATGATGCTATAATTCCGGTCACAATTCAAAGTGTTGGTTATGACCTATAAAGCCTTTCATGGCATCGGACCAGAATATCTCCGAGACCGCCTTCTGCCGCACGAATCCCAGCGACCGGTTAGGTCCCACAGAGTTGGCCTTCTCCGGGTCCTGTCGACTAAACAATGTCGTTTGGCGGGACCCAGGGGTACAGCCTTCTCTGTGGCGGCCCCAACCCTGTGGAACCAGCTCCACCCGGAGATTAGAACTGTTCCCACCCTCCTTGCCTTTTGTAAACTCCTTAAAAGTCATCTCTGCCGTCAGGCTTGGGGGAATTGAGACATCTCCCCTGGGGCCTATACAGTATATGCATGGTATATTTGTGTGTATATTTGCTTTTAATAAGGGATTTTTAGTGTTTTTTAAATTATTAGATTTGTTGTACATTGTTTTATTGTTGCTGTGAGCTGCCCCGAGTTTGCGGAGAGGGGCGGCATACAAATGTAATTAATAATAATAATAATAATAATAATAATAATAATAATATATAAACAATAAGCAATTGTTGCTCCTATATATGAAGTCTGTTCAGTGGTCCTGCGTGGCTCCTAAATGTTGCATCTGAATGATACAACAGTTAAATATTGTAAGAGTTGGAAAAACGTATTGGACAGAACTCAGTCTGAAGTCATTTCCTTTCTTGTTTACATGGGAAACAGGCCACTTTCTAACTCACTCGGAACAGAGGAGTTTTAGGCTAAGCTGAAACAACATTAACTGACATTGTTAACTTGAAATCCAGAGGTGTTCACTTACACTTTCACCTATTACAATATTTGCAATATTTGTCTCCTTCAGAAGGTCATTAGTAGCCAACAAAATACAAAATATAGTGAACAGTAGTATAATACAATACAGTATCATACAGTATAGTGCAGCATAACATTAGTTTCTGAATTTATATTGTCCCCTGCCCTTCTAGTCTTTAGGAAGGGGAGAAAGACATGGCTATGCCACCATGCTTAGGGGTCTACTACTACTAGTATACCTTTCAAATGGTTATGCAGGTATTTCTTCACTTACAATGGCAATTAGGAGTGGAATTTTTGTGGCTAAGCAATGTGATTGTAAAGTGTGACCGAAGCACTGTACCAAATCCCATGGTCATTAGGAAATAACCATTTCCTGTTGGTTTCCCAATATCAAAATCAGTTAAAGTTGCAAGTCCCAGGCCAAGCAACAGGTAAATGACTCCTGCTAAGAGGGAGTGTTTGTGTCAATTCTGGAATAGTGTGTAAGAAGCATGGTATGAGTTGGGTGAGAGTATGTGCATGAGAGGCACGGCACTGTCTGAGGAGGAATGAAGGTCACAGAAAGTCCACCCAGGTATGCAAGTGGCCGGCATGATATAAATAGTCACAGAGGGGCTGGGGGGGGACTGTGAACAGGTGGGAGAGACTTACTCTAAGAACCTGTAGCCTTCACTCCCGGCTTACCCATTGACTTTCTACGGTAGGGAAACCAACAGGAAAGGTTGCAAATGGCAATCATGTGACTGCAGGGCATTGCAACCATTGTAAGTCCAAACTGGTTGCCAAGCATCCAGATCACAATCACAAAACTATGTGAATACTTGGATGGCCAGAACTCGGGCCATCATGACCAACACTTCTTTAATATCATCGTAACTTTGAACAATTGTTGAATGTTATAGGTTGAGGACTACCAATACTGAATGGAATATACTGTTTTCATTCACCTGTTAACACCCTGCTGTTCTGTTCGGGTCATAGTTTGTAGCGAAGTTTGAGACCCTGTAAAAAATTTTCCCTGCATTTCTGAAACTTGAAATTTCATGACTTTGCATCATTTGAGGGGTTCTTTCGATGAGTTTTTTTTTGGGGGGGGGGGGTTGTTAGATTTTGCTGGGCAAAAAAAGTCACACTTGTATTGTTCCCAGGTCAATTTGACCCGGACTAAAACAGATTTATTTTAGCTACTTAAATTTGGTGTTTTTAAAAACTTTCTTCATTGGAATACTAATTTCAAAATCTCTGAACACAATGAAAGGAAAATTGAAATGAAAAAATTAATGCTTATTTTTTATTTTGTTCATAAAAGCTCCCTCCCCCCATTTTTGTGCAATTTTGTTCATTTTTATCTAGATTAGGCTGCTAGTTCTAACTTTTTAAAAATAACTTTTTGCATTGAATTACTAGTTTAAACATCCCTGATCATAAGAAAAATAGAAATGGAATGAAAAAATTGATGCTTGTTTATTTTGCTCAGAAAAAGCCCCCCCCCCCCCCCCCCCCCCCCGGCTGTGTGCAATAATTTTCAATTTATATATATTGTAGGCTCCAAATTCAAAATGTTATTAAAACTTTTGGCATTGGGTTACTAGTTTGAACATTTCTGAACATAATGAAATGAAAAATGAACTTTAAAAATTGATGCTTATTTGTTTATTTTGCTCAGAAAAGCCCCCCCTCCATGCTTGTGTGCAATTTTTTTCATTTTATATTTTTTTAGGCTCCAAATCCCAAATATTTTTATACCTTTGGCATTGATATACTAAATTGAACATTCCTGATCATAAAAAAAATATAAATGAACTGAAAAAATTGATGCTTATTTGTTTATTTTGCTCAGAAAAGACCATTTACCTCCACCTGGTAGTGTGCAATTATTTTCACTTTATATATAGATTATGCTGAAAACATTTGGAATATCCTTTTGCAAAGTACGTACATGATATCCAGACAACTAATTTTATGAAAGAAATCCATTTTACTAAAAACAAGGATATAATTTTGAATTTACAGCATAATCTATATAAAAAGTGAAAAAATTGTGCACAGCCTGGTGGGCTTTTCTGAGCAAAATAAACAAATAAGCATCAATTTTTTTTCAGTTCAATTTTCATTTGGTTGTGATCAGAAATGTTCAATTTAGTATATCAATGCCCAAGTTATTAAAAATATTTGGAAAGTGAAATTATTGCACACAGCCGGTGGGGGAGTGGCCCTTTTACGAGCAAAATAAACAAATAAGCATCACATTTTTCAGTTCATTTTTCATTTCGTTATGTTCAGAAATGTTCAAACTAGTAATCCAATGCAAAAGATTATTTAAAAAGTTGGAACTGGCAGCCTAATCTAGATAAAAATGAACAAAAATGCACAAAAATGGGGGGGGGGTTTATGAGCAAAATAAAAAAATACGCATTAGTTTTTCATTTCAATTTTCCTTTCATTGTGTTCAGAAATGTTCAAATTAGTATCCCAGCAAAATTTTTTTTCAAAAAAACCAAATTTGAGTAACTAAAATAAACCTTTTTTGTCTGGGTCAAATTGACCCAGGAACAGTACAAGTGTGTCAGTTTCACGAACAGAACAGCAGGGTTTTAACTATGGTTATATTTTGTGCTTAATTTAGTTCTTAATAGGGGTTTAGAATATTTGTTGTTGTTTTTATCATTGTTCCGCTTATTTCTATTGCAAACTGTTCAGTTTCACATATGTGAAATGGATGGGCATACAAATTATGTATCATTGAATATAAGTTTGGAACAATGTGGAAACCACCCAATTACACTGTAAATAAAGTAGGGTAATGACTCCTTGTCTGGACAGGTCCCTGATTTCAGAAGTGGTTTGCCATTGCTTGCTTGCCAAAGCTGTGTGTGTGTTATTGGTCCAAGGTCATCCAGCTGGCTTTGTGCCTAAAGTGGGACTAAAAATTATGGTTTCCTGGTTTCTAACCAGGTGCCTTAACCACAACATTAGACTACCTCCAACTAATCAAAATTTATTTGCCACTCAAATGATTGTATGCACTTTATTTAGAATAAAATCTAAGGAAAATTTGCTGGTCAAGAATGTTATTCCAGAAAAAATGAGAATTACACAGGGGCTAAGTGTAAATGGATCTCAAGCCTTATGAGGTGTGTTCACTTTGCTTTCTGAATGTCTTGTATAGTTTTACAATTGTCAATTTTCTGAATTTTTCACATTGCTGGTGAGGATGTATGATTTATGATTTATTTTAAATAAATGCACTGTTTGCATGCTTCAATGAATCAGCTTTCAACAATGATTCATTGCTGTGAACCAGCTGACTATAATGAACAAAGTAAGGGATTAAAAACCAAATGAATAAAATTATTTCTAAGGCAATTCTGTGTAGTCTACCACATTTTTTCTTAGGGCATTTCAGAGATTGAAGAAACCCATTAATTTAGTTCTTTCTAGCCATTCTTTTTATGAAATCCTACATATAATCTATAAGTTACATATAGAACAGAACAGAACCGAATAGCAGAGTTGGAAGGGACCTTGGAGATCTTCTAGTCCAACCCCCTGCTTAGACAGGAAACTCTACACTAGTTCAGACAAATGGTTATCCAACATCTTCTTTAAAACTTCCAGTGTTGGGGCTTTCACAACTTCTGGAGGAAAGCCGTTCTACTTGTCAGAAAATTTCTCCTTAGTTCTAAGTTTTCTTCTCTCCTTGATTAATTTCCATCCATTGTTCTAACCTCAGGTGCTTTGGAGAAGAGTTTGACTTCCTCTTCTTTGTGTCAACCCCTGAGATATTGGAACACTGCTATCATGTCTCCTCTAGTCTTTCTTTTCATTAAACTAGACATACTGTTTAATGAAAAGTTCCTGCAACCATACTTCATATACAGTAGTACCTCATCTTACGAACGTCTCTTCTAACGAACTTTTCAAGATACGAACCCGGTGTTTAAGATTTTTTTGCCTCTTCTTCAGAACTATTTTCACCTTACGAACCCAAGCAGCTGCTGCTGGGATGAAGGGGTTTCTTTTTTTCCCCTTTTTTGAAGAAAGAAAAGGGAGGGGCTGCTTGGAGTAGGAAACATTTTACAGAGAACAACGTGCTTGCAAAGGAACTGAAAGGGTGTCTTTTTAAGAAAGAAAAGGGAGGAGGGAGGGGCAGCTTGGGGGAGGAAAAATTTTGCAGAGAACAAGGTGCATGCAAAGGAACTAAAACTATACCTGTGCATTTTGTTTTTCTTGCCTATTGCAAAGGCAATAGAAAAGTAAACATCACCAAGCATTCAGGAAATTGTTTTCATTAGACCAATCAAGGTCTATGGAAAAGGACAAATAAAATGAAGTACATATTGATAAATTATGTAAATTCAGAAGCAGAACAAGCCATACACTCCCCCCCCCCAAAAAAAGCAAAAGATTGTTTAAAAACTATAAAATGAGTAAACTATAAATACGTCAACTGATTGAACTGGTACTTTGCATTCAGTAACATATGATTAGGTATATATACAGTAGTATATATCGGCGCCTGAAGCTAAAGAAGAGATAGACTCATTTTACTGCTTATTAGCTTTTCATGGATGCTTTCAGCCATAGTAATATATTATATTAACTGGATTTTTGCCTAATTCTGACATGTAGCATATCTACAAACCAGATTCTACATGACTAACAATCATACTGCATTGTGTAGCCCTGAAGGCAGATATTTTATATACTAGATCAAAACACCTGCATGCATTTATAAAATCTATGAATCATCTTTTCTGTTGGCCCAAGATTGGCCTGATGCTGCAGCCTATCTATAAGGCAGGGATCTACAACCACAAGGAGAAAACAGAAAGGCTGTATTATGCATCATAGAAGACTACCTCAGGTTTGCTATCAAAAATAAATTCAATAGGTGCTGTTCAATCAACTACTATGGTAGATGGAACACATTGTTTATGTTTAGGGCAATGTTTAAAAAAACTATAACTTTAAAACCAAAGAAGTGTTAATGTGCATGAATATATTCAACAGTTAGAGTCATTATGTAATTTCTTAATTCCACTGGCTAGAAGCCACTCAAATTACAAAGGAAAGGAGGTAACTGACTCATGTTGCTACCTGCATGACATTTTTCATTATTCTGCACCCAGGATAGGAAAGTACTGGCTTTTTACTAATCTTAATCACAATAATTGCATATGATATTTGCCAATGTTTGCCAAATGGCAGAGAGAAACTCATCTATACAAGATAACATGCTGCCAAGTTACTGCCATACTCTCTAGAAATAAGCACGAGTTCCTAGTGTAAATCCATATCCCTACAGGAAATCTGAATCTATTTCTCCTACAGGAATTGCTTCTTAAATGAATGACAATATATATTGCTCATGTTACTTATGAACTGGCTCTCCTTATTACAGAAACAGGCATTGTCGTAAATGACACAGTTAATAATCTCCAATCTAAGTCTTGCTCCAGATGGAAAGTGAAGTTTAGGATTTGTATGTTTGACAGGAGTTTTCTTCCAACTAAATACTTCCTTTGGCTTGTTTAGTTTTAATGTGCCAAGAATTCAATGTTTTAACTAATAAATTATTACAGTGTATGGAGTAGAATGTACTTTAATGATACACTTTAATCAAAAACAATCTTCAGTAAGAAGGAAAATCAGAGACATTATACAACTCTCTCCCCTTTCAACGAGGAAGAAACTGAGAAGGGAGGGATTTGCATGATTTCCCCTGATTTGATTCTCAATCTGATTAAATTCCTTCCAGAAATAATGAATAAAAAAGCTACTTTTTCTGATTATATGTAATCACTTTTGTACAAATGTCTCTCCATCAGACAACAATATGTTGGTCAACCTTGCTTAAATTGCATAGTAAAGAGATGCGGCTACAGAACAATATACTACTACAGTGTAAAGTCTGGAATGCTGCAACAGATTTATGTATAATGGTGGGGGAACCGGATAGAACTGATTTCTTTCTTGGGTGTTCACTGGGCTCTGAAAAGAGTTAAATGTGCTTTCAAAAAGTTTCATTTTGCTGTGTCATGTTCTCTTTCTCAAATTGCAGAGTAAAACTATTTTTGCCAATGTATGGACCCTGCTCAGTGAATTAGATTGTTTAGAGTACTAGGTATGAACTCTCTCTGCAAGGGGGACATACAAATCACTAGAAAAAGGAGAATGCAAATTGTCAGAAACTTTCATTAGCTCAAAGCAACAATATTCCTTTCTCTCCTGCATGCTCTATGTTTGATCAACACTGAGTCAAAAAATTATTCATTTTTAAAAATATTTATTTTAGGAGCAGGTTCTACTTTTTTCTTTTGTAACTTCCAACAATCTGAAACAAGGCATAAATTTTATTAGACTATTTCTACCAAACTGGTAGATTTGTTGGAGACAATGTTCTTCTTTTATTTTGTCATCTGCAAAGCTTCTTTAGTTCTCTTTCACTTATTAATTGTTACATTAGGGACAAATAATTAAGACTCTGGGAAACAACCCCCCCCCCCCCTAATTTACTATGAAATAGTACTTTGAATTTTTCCCCCACACTGGGATTTCCCTTAGTCTCAGAATTGTTAGCCTATATAAATATTAAGACATTTTAACTTATAATGTCTAAAACCAGGGGTGGGCTGCTTCCCAGACCGGGGGGGGAGGGGCACAGTGTGGTAGCAAGAGCACCCAATTTGCACTAAAATTGCACACTTAGGTTTTGTGTTTTTTTTTAAAACAAAATCACGTTTCTTACATGATATTTTAGCTTAAACTTCCTGTTTATAAAATGTGCACAAAAGAGCTCTTGAGAGAAGGTAGAAAGGAAACATGGGCCTGCAGTATATTAACCTCAGACATGCCTTCCTACAGTCCCAGATGTGCTCCATTCCAGGAGAGATTTTGCAGTCATTGTTCTGGCCGACTCTGGTGAGGTCTACAGAAACACATTTAACAACTTCCATCTGTGCCAGAAAAGCTAAGGCTATATGCTTCTTTAGGAGCTGGCTGAAATCCAAGAGTTACAACACTCTGTCAGCTAGACTGGTTACTTTATTGCATTCCAGTCTTCACCCTCTTTTCCTGAATGGCCTTTCCCAGGGATCCCTCTTTAGCAATACTATCTTTAAATATGAATGGTGTGATACTACTGTATATACATACACATGAGAGAATATTAAATACAGGGAGAAAAGAGGCATGTTCCATTTAATCCATAATATTTATCTGAAATGTAGTTAGAATCAATTATGCCAATAAATAACAGAGATGGAAGTATCCCACTATGGTCTAACATGCAAACCAAAGGTGTAGGAAGTGCCATGGACAAGGATGTACATAGTCCAGAAAATAATGGCAACAGAAGCAGAAAATCTAGACTGTGGGAAGTAGATAAGCTGAATCTGTGGTGCTAGTTCCCAGAAATACAGTCACGTAATAAAATCTTGTTTTGTGAAAGAAGGTAGCATTCCTTTCATTGGAAAGTATGAGACTTCCAGATCTTGCTTGAATGTGCAAAAATGAAGCTCAGACCCATCAAAACTTGTAAAAGTGAAGGTTAAGTGAAAACTCCTCACATCTGTTTTACCCCACTGTCTGAATTACAACTGGGGAAAATGTTGCAGGCCCAATTGTCAAAAATATTCACAGCAAAAGTCTAATGATCAATGATAACTAATTGTTGGAGGAAATATGGGAATACCAATAGCAATTAGACTTATATACTGCTTCACGGTGATACACAGCACTTAGCAGAATTAGTTAGCAGAATTAGCTTGCACTACTGCATTCTCACCACTGCACCAACATAGCTCAGAAAAGTCAGTTTTGCATTCTTAATTATCCTGTCTTCTTTCTTAGTTTTTTTTTTTTTAAACACTTTATATTTCTTATTGACTTCCCATCTCTCAGTGAGACATGTATATGATCTGTTCCTAGCAGGATACTTAAATTAAATTAATTACATTAATGAATCATTAAATGATTAATTTAAAGTAATCTAAGCAGTAATGCAATGTTAATCTGTATTAACATTTAATTGCTGACCTGACACAATTCTATCTATTTTGTTCAATGTATTGTAAATCGGTTTTTCTTTTCTATGAAGCTAGACTCTAAGTTAGTAGCATTTATACCTATATTTTGGGTTTTTCTGCTATTCATTTTCTTCAGCCACCAATATTTGCATTGGATAATTAGTTGTAGTTTCTCTTCTTGATTATTTCTACCCCATCATTATCTGGGAGGTATTCTCCATAACAACATTTATTTATTTGTTTGTTTGTTTGTTTGTTCTTGAGATTTATAGGCCGTTTAACTCCTCACGGACTCTAGGTGAACAGCAATATAAGCACAATAAAATAATTTTTAAAAACCCTTAATATTAAGACATTCATATTCATTCAACTGTGACAAGATGGGACCGTTCACTGGCTCCAGGCTTGCCGGCAAAGCCATGTTATCATGGCCTTTCAGCTCTTTTTATGTATTTATTTTAACTATATATAATATTATTTATTAAATATATATCCCATCTTCCTCAAGAATTTGAGATAACATACAGTATATAATAGTCCTCCAATATTTTCTCATAACAAGAAGGAATTTAAATCTGGTTTAGCATCTTATTCACTATATTTCACTAGTTTCCAACTTACTGTCTCTAGGACACTCAAGGCATGAAACAATTAAAACATTGATAAGAACAGTTTAATAGGTTTTAGATTAATCCATATATCCTAAAGATGAGGGAATCTTATTTCTTCCTGAAAGTTAAAAAAATTGCATTTTTAGGGAACCCTATTCAATATTGGTAGCAACACTGGAGAGGATCCTCTCCCATGTTATTGACAAATGGGTATTAGAAAAGGATACATTCTTCAATAGGGTATGGGTTGCTCTGTTGACCAATATCCAAGAATTCACACTGAGATAGGCAGACCCTATGCTAACTAAGATTTTAAAGGCCAGCATCATCATTTAAAATTGAGGCTAGAAAACAAATAATGCAGGACAAAAGTTTCAGTATAGTATGCTTCAATATTATGCTTTCATTAACAGCCTAGAATCTAGGCCCTAGAGGCACTATTTTGCCAATACTGAAATTCTGAATACTTGCCTTTTGTAATAGCCAGCTCAGGATGTAACCAAGCCATGGGAGATACCATCAAATCCAACAGCATAAGAATGATCACTGCTGGTGACTTAGAAATAACTGCAACTGTCCACAGCAAAATATGACACCAAAATGACATCACACCCCTTGTAATTTCTTCATACAAATATCACTATTTTATATCATCCTGGTGTCTGATGTAAGCTGATGTGGTGACGTAGTTATAGATACACTATTTCCCCCCTTGCTCACCCCACCTTTGAGTATGCTCATGTTTCCTGGGAATCAAAGATAAGCAAGAATAAAAAATAGGGACTTATTTTTTAGTCCCAGACTAATCTACTCTTTTAGAAGAAATATATACAGTAGTCCCTCACCTATCGCTGGTGTTACGTTCCAGACCCGGCCGCGATAGGTGAAATCCGCGATGGGGAATTTGTCGACTGATAGTAACTTATTTAAGTATTTATATTGTAATTGTTTGGTAAGTTTTCATTGTTTTAAGTGTTTATAAACCCTTCCCACACAGTATTTATTTTAGATACAGTAATTAAATACAGTATTTACAATTTTAGATATTTTTTTTTTTTAAAAACCTGCCGATCAAGTTCGGCGGGCTGTTTAAATCTGCCGATCGACTTCCTCAGAAACCCGCGAACCAGCGAAGATCCGAGAATGATTTTTCTCATTAATATTTCTTGAAAACCCGCGATGAAGTGAAGCCGCAGTAGGTGAAGCGCGGTATAGCGAGGGACTACTGTACCAAATTCAAAGGTCTGGTTTCTCTATCCAATATCCTGGTAGAAGTGTTGCATAAAAGGGAAACCAATAACTTCCTATTACATATGGGAACAATGAAGACTGAACTAAGCATAATTCAACACCACAGAATAGCAATGCAAATACGTTTTAATTAGGCTTGACTGGAATAACCCTAGGATTTTCTCCACTTCCATTCAAGTGGTCATTCCTTTGGTAGACTTGGATCTGCAAAATGAAAGAGGACACTGAGAAATGGCAGAGTCTACTACCCAGGCTACTTCCACATTTTGGAATAAGATTTTGTGTTGACTGCAAAGGAGGTAAGAGAATCCTAAACGGCATTTGAGAATCTAGTTTAAAATCAGAGTGGCATATAACACAATAAACATTCCCCTTATTTTTAAAAAATAAGTTAGAGCATTATAAAAAATATTACATTACTACATTATGGCCAAAAGTTTTGTCTCAACATATAAGTATCCTCAAATTGTGATTTAGTAATTCTAAATATTTGGTGGGTGGGTGGGGTGTATTTCAAGACTGTCTTATTTTCATTGAGAGTAATGGATCAAGAAAGATCACATCTTCCTAATTATAATCTCCCTGTATTTAAAAAGAAATAGACACTTTATAAACTCAAAGCCATAGGAATATTTAATAGATGTAAATGTGTGAGGATTTAATAGATATTGCAATAGATCAAGTTCAGGGCAGAATAAGATTGATTTGCACAAGCCCCAGGGAACAATAAACTTATTGGAAGGTGACTCAACACTCTTTGTAATGTCATTGGAATGAGATGTTTGCTAGCCATGTTTAACTGGAGGCATAAGGGATGCCTCAGAAGAGCTCTTTGAATTTCTCTCCACTCTAAAATTTGCAGTATCTGCATATTTTGATAATTCAAGAATTCAAAAATACAGTAAATGTGAGTATTTTGTAATTACTAATTTTATATTTTTTCAATACACTTGGTATATAGAGTATATTAAAAGAAAGGAGAGATATTGTTGCATTAAAGAAATGTCTTTTAAAAAAACTGGCATTTTCCTCTTTTAGTCACCTCATAAATCCAGCAATTTATAAAAATTTATGTCAAATAAGATGCACTTAATTCCTGTTGCCTATGATGAGTGGAAGCATACATTGAGACTAAGATGGCAAGAACATAATTTATAAAAATGTGATATTTTACCTCTTATCATATCTATCATACTAATATTACAGGCTGAAGCATCTGAGAAATATTTTTGCAATTAATATTTCCTGGAATATATCAAATATTCATCAAGAAACTATCATACTTTTCAGAAGGCAGAAGTAAAATTTTCATGAATGAATAACAATAAAAAGTTTCCTGCTGTTTACCTATCACTTCAGTCTTCAGCATAACACTTGTCTGAAATACTAATATACCCATGAATAAGTAAATACTTCTAACTAAGATATATAGACACTGATATGTTTATAATGAAATTCTGAACTCAATCAGCTGCTGCAGTTATTTAGAGCAGTGTTTCCCAACCTTGGCAACTTGAAGATATTTGGACTTCAACTCCCAGAATTCCCCAGCCAGCGAAGTTGCCAAGGTTGGGAAACACTGATTTAGAGTGACTGAACCTCTGAGAGTTTATGCCCAGGGTTGGGATGCACATGTTACATTAGTGTACTTTAAATTTTTAGAATGTTGAGATTGTTTATTACCATCAATATATGCCAAAAAATACAAATTTATCTGGACATATTTTAATCAAACAGTATGAGAATGAAAACATAAATTGAAAGGCTTTATCAAAAGGTGTTTCAGCTTTTATGCACTGGCAGGATTAAAATGTACTCCAGCATTTCACAAACTATGTTAAAGGTACATTTATAAAGGTTTTATTATTATTACCTGACAAGATAATAAAATCACAATGTTATTTAATATAGTTCTATTCAAATTCATTATTTTTATGCAGGAAAGTGGAAAATGCATATCCATTCATCAATACCCTGCCCGTCCATGATATCTTTATGGAAAAAACTAAAACAATCAAAACTACTAAGAACAAAATGTACAACTTTCTGTACCTATCTGATATAAAATGCACAATGAAGGAAATCAAATAATAGTTTTTACTATCTAACCTGATGTGATATATTTTCTATAAGATAATTAACTGAGCACAGATATTTTAATAAATTACATTTTTAATTTAGTTTTGATTTGGTTACACATAAATATAATTAGGCAACTTAAGATACGTTATACCAGTGCTAGTCTTCCCATTTCTGAGATGCATTTTCCTTTTAAAACTTACTACAAAAGAATCAGCCCTTCATCAATTTCCCAGAATCTACTGGAAATACATTTGGATCTACTTGGAAGCCCTGATTTATTCATTTACATGCACTGCTTCTGCAATGGGAAAATATCACTAAGACATAGAAACATGCATCCCGGCTTTCAAGAAATTTTGAATATCATTTATACCTAAATCCAGGATCCAGTATTTGCAGTTGTCAGACTGTCCATTTCCACAGTATGGAGAATGATGAGATTGTAGAGTGTCAGTTCTATCTGACATGGTAAATTGTAACGGCTGTAAAATCCTTACACCACTGCTGTACTTTTCTGAAGAGAATTTCTACACAAAGACTATGCTGGTGTTCTGTTCCTCTCCACTCTAAGTACTCCTTGGCCAGGAGGTGGGGTAGAGAATGCATTTAAGCTTTCAGCTCTTGTAAATTCCCTTGTCTTCAGCAGAGCTACTCCCTTCAGGGGATGCTATCCTCTGACTCACTCCCCAGCACAACTCCAGATTTCAAACTCACTCTTGGGATCAGCCAGATGTGATACCGTAACTAGCCTAACTGAAGTTCAAGGAAATTCCTCATTACATTGCAGAGTTAACTTTCAAACATTTCTTAGCTTTGGAAAAAAAGCAAACACTTATATAGCAATCATCAAAGAAATAATAATGTTATTAAAGTACAAACAGGCCATATCAAATAGATAAGAACTGGAGATTATAAGAAAGTAACAAGTTAGTACTTATCAGTCTTTTAAATTCGAACAGCAGAACAAACTAAAAAATGAAATTATCAGAGAAAAGATCTGGAGAAAGCTATGCAGAAAAAGCACATATCTGGAGCACTTATTTCTTTGGGAGGACAGGAATACAGGAATGATATACTAAAAATCTAAGAGCTGATCCACTGTATACTATTCAGTAAGATCTAACTCACTGTTTAACGAAAAAGAGTCAATTTTTTTGATGTAATTGACACAGCCACATTGCTCCAGCATTATGAACCCAATTTTTAAATTTGCATTGGCTTGCATTGGATTTTAAGGTATGAGGGTTAAGTGTATGCAGAAGCTACTACAAGTAATTCTCAACTTACAATCTCAATTGAGCTCAAATTTTGTTGTTGTTAAGTTGTTAAGGAAACTTTGTCCCATTTTATGACCTTTCTTGCCATAGTATTTGAGTGAATCACTGCAGTTGTTTAGTTAGTGATATTTGGCTTCCCCATTGACTTTGAAGGTCCCAAAAGGTGACCCTGGAACATTGCTACCATCATAAATGAGTCAGTTGCCAAGTATCTGAATTTTGATCATGTAACCATGGGGATGCTGCAATGGTCATAAGTGTGAAAAGCATTCATAAATCACTTTTTTCAGTGCTATTGTAACTCTGAACAGTCAGTAATGAATTGTTGTAAGTCAAAGACTACTTATATTGAGAGCACTACAGAGACACAAATAATTTAGTTATAAGTTTATGGCTTGAAACAGAATACTGAAGAATCAGCTTTAATGATATACAATTCAATTTTTGATGTAAAAATTGGAGCTCCGGGAGTTGAAACGCCAGAAGAGACGTCTAGAGAAGCGATGGAGGAAGAGTAGGTCTGAATCTGATCGAACACTTGTAAGAGCTTTTATTAAGACTTACAAAGTGGCGCTCAAGGCGGCAAGATGCGGGTATCATGTCGCCTTGATTGCATCAGCGGAATCCCGCCCGGCCGCTCTGTTTAGGGTGACCCGCTCCCTTCTTAATCAGGGGGGAGTTGGGGAGTCCTTACAGAGCAGTGCCGAGGATTTTAACACGTTTTTTGCTGATAAAATCGCTCAGATCCGGGCCGACCTCGACTCCAATTGGAAAACAGAGTCGACTGACAACGAGTCAGTCGAGGTGACTGGGGCCCGTACTTGTCCACCTGTCTGGGAAGAGTTTGATCTGGTGACACCTGCTGAACTGGACAAGGCCATTGGAGCTGTGAGTTCTGCCACCTGTTTACTGGATCCGTGTCCCTCCTGGCTGGTCTCGGCCAGCAGGGAGGTGACACGGAGCTGGGTCCAGGAGATTGTCAACGCTTCCTTGGGGAGGGGATTCTTTCCAACACCCTATAAAGAAGCGCTCGTGCGCCCCCTCCTCAAGAAGCCTTCCCTGGACCCAGCCGTACTTAATAACTATCGTCCAGTCTCCAACCTTCCCTTTATGGGGAAGGTTGTTGAGAAGGTGGTGGCACTCCAGCTCCAACGGTCCTTGGAAGAAGCCGATTATCTAGGTCCCCAGCAGTCGGGTTTCAGGCCCGGTTACAGCACGGAAACTGCTTTGGTAGCATTGATGGATGATCTCTGGTGGGCCCGGGACAGGGGTTTATCCTCTGTCCTGGTGCTCCTTGACCTCTCAGCGGCTTTCGATACCATCGACCATGGTAACCTTCTGCACCGGCTGGAGGGGTTGGGGGTAGGAGGCACTGTTCTCCAGTGGTTCTCCTCCTACCTCTCCGGTCGGTCGCAGTCGGTGTTAGAGGGGGGTCAGAGGTCGACCCCAAGGTCTCTCCCTTGTGGGGTGCCTCAGGGGTCGGTCCTCTCCCCCCTGCTATTTAATATCTACATGAAACCGCTGGGTGAGATCATCCAAGGGCATGGGGTAAGGTATCATCAGTACGCTAATGATACCCAGCTTTACATCTCCACCCCATGTCCAGTCAACGAAGCAGTGGAAGTGATGTGCCGGTGTCTGGAGGCTGTTGGGGCCTGGATGGGTGTCAACAGACTCAAATTCAACCCGGATAAGACGGAGTGGCTGTGGGTTTTGCCTCCCAAGGACAATCCCATCTGTCCGTCCCTCACCCTGGGGGGGAATTATTGACCCCCTTGGAGAGGGTCCGCAACTTGGGTGTCCTCCTCGATCCACAGCTCACATTAGAGAACCATCTTTCAGCTGTGGCGAGGGGGGCGTTTGCCCAGGTTCGCCTGGTGCACCAGTTGCAGCCCTATCTGGACCGGGACTCACTGCTCACAGTCACTCATGCCCTCATCACCTCGAGGTTCGACTACTGTAATGCTCTCTACATGGGGCTACCTTTCAAAAGTGTTCGGAAACTTCAGATCGTGCAGAATGCAGCTGCGAGAGCAGTCATGAGCTTACCTAGGTATGCCCATGTTTCACCAACACTCCGCAGTCTGCATTGGTTGCCGATCAATTTCCGGCCACAATTCAAAGTGTTGGTTATGACCTTTAAAGCCCTTCATGGCACTGGACCAGAATATCTCCGAGACCGCCTTCTGCCGCATGAATCCCAGCAACCGATTAGGTCCCACAGAGTGGGCCTTCTCCGGGTCCCGTCAACTAAACAATGTCGGTTGGCGGGCCCCAGGGAAAGAGCCTTCTCTGTGGCGGCCCCGACTCTCTGGAACCAACTCCCCCCAGAGATTAGAACTGGCCCTACTCTCCTTGCCTTTTGTAAGCTCCTTAAAACCCACCTTTGTCGTCAGGCATGGGGGAACTGAGACATCTCCCCCGGGCATATACAATTTATGTATGGTATGTTTGTGTGTATGTTTGCTTAGTAAATGGGGTTTTTTAAATATTTTAAACTATAATTTAGATTTGTCATGAATTGTTGTATTCTGTTGTGAGCCGCCCCGAGTCTGCGGAGAGGGGCAGCATACAAATACAAATACAAATACAAATACAAATACAAATACAAATAAATAAATAAATAAATAAATAAATAAATAAATAAATAAATAAATAAATAAATAAATAAATAAATAAATAAATAAATAAATTCATGTATATAGTCTATACACAGGTGAAACTCGAAAAATTAGAATATCATGCAAAAGTTCATTTATTTCAGTAATGCAACTTAAAAGGTGAATCGTAATATATGAGGGAGACTCATTACATGCAAGGCAAGATAGTTCAAGCTGTGATTTGTCATAATTGTGATGATTATGAGGTACAGCTCATGAAAACCCCAAATCCATCATCTCAGAAAATTAGAATATTACTGGCGATCAATAAAACAAGGATTGTACATAGAACAATATCGAACCTCTGAAAAGTATAAGCATGCATATGTACTCAATGCTTGGTTTGGGACCCTTTTGCAGCAATTATTGCCTCAATGTGGCGTGGCATGGGAACTATCAGCCTGTGGCACTGCTGAGGTATTATGGAGGACAAGGATGCTTCAATAATGGCCTTCAGCTCTTCTGCACTGTTTGGTCTCATGTCTCTCATCTTTCTCTTGGCAATGCCCCATAGTTCTTTATGAAGTTCAGGACAGGTGAGTTTGCTGGCCAATCAAGCAAAGTAATCCCATGGTCAATGAACCAGATTTTGGTGCTTTTGACAGTGTGAGCAGGTGCCAAGACCTGCTGGAAAACTGAAGTCAGCATCCCCATAAAGCTTGTCTGCAGAAGGAAGCATGAAGTGCTCCAAAATCTTGTAGAAGACAGCTGTGTTGATCCTGGACTTAATGAAGCACAGTGGACCAACACCAGCAGATGGCATGGCTCCCCAAATCAACACAAACTGTGTAAACTTCACACTGGACTTTAAGCATCTTGCTGTGTGTGCCTCTCCATTCTTCCTCCATGCTCTAGGTCCTTGGTTTCCAAATGAGATGCAAAGGTTTCCACGGTCAATTACTCCACTGAGGCAGTAATTGCTCCAAAAAGATCCCAAACCAAGTACTGAATACATATACATGCTTATACTTTTCAGAGGTCCGATATTGTTCTATGTACAATCCTTGTTTTATTCATTGCATGTAATATTCTAATTTTCTGAGATGGCGGATTTGGGGTTTTCATGAGGTGTACCCCATAATCATCACAATTATGACAAATCATGGCTTGAACTATCTTGCCTTGCATGTAATGAGTCTCCCTCATATATTATATTTCACCTTTTAAGTTGCATTACTGAAATAAATGAACCTTTACACGATATTCTAATTTTTTGAGTTTCACCTATACACAAAGAGAACTGCAGCAGAAAATATTTTAGGTAAAAGGACTGGTTGAGCAATGAGCAATGCACGAATAAGGCAGTTACAAGATCTCCTTATAAATTTCCCATGCCCTAACAAAATTGCCTTTTAATATATTTACACCAAAAGGCAGACATGCTTCCCCCAAAAGCTTCTTGGAGTCCATGTATAAAGATGGTAAGTGAAGAAAAAGTAACATTGAGATCATTTTATGGCTTTGTCCACATCAGGGTATTTCAGACTGGTTTCAACAGATCCTTTGGAATATATATTTCTTATTTCTATCTATTAAGATAATTACTCTATTCCTATTCTTTGTTTTCTGGTTTTTTAAAAATACATAGTTAGCAATCCACAAAAAGGCAGAATCGGCAATTACTCAGGTACTTTGATGAAAAACTATGCCAATTTTTTTGAAAATCCAATATATTAGATCACCCATGTGTCTGTTAATACTCTCAGAATTTTAGAAGACTGACGAGATCTGCCTCTGGGACAGCTACAGGTTTTTTTTCTTCACAAAACACATCCTTTGGTTTGTTTAATTTTATAATTCCAATTTGCTTGGAAAAGATATTAATTTTATTGGCCTATAGTTTCCTAGAACTCCCTTAGATTTGTTTTTTAAAACTAGCGATGGTTGGCTATCATCTAATCCTCTGGCACTGAGCTTATTTGTAGGACAAGTTAAATACCGTATTTTGCTAAGAGTCATATTTAGCATTTAGATTTAGATTTATATACCGCTTCATAGTGCTTTACAGCCCTCTCTAAGCGGTTTACGGAGAGTAAGCATATTGACCCCAACAATCGGGGTCCTCATTTTACCTACCTTGGAAGGATGGAAGACCCAAGTCAACCTTAAGTCTACTCAGATTCGATCTGCCAAACTGCTGGCAGCTGGTGATTAGCTCAAGTAGCTTGCAGTACTACACTCTAACCACTGCACCACGGATGCTCTTGAGTTAATAATCATTGGTAGATGCAACCAGGATTTAGTTGCATGACAAGAGCCATGATGACGTTAAAATATAGTATTAAAGGCTAAGTCTGCCCACTACCAGGAGTTCAATTCTGACTGGCTCATTCCACTTTCCATCCTTCCGAGGTTGGTAATGAGGACCCAGATTGTTGAGAGACAAGATGCTGATTCTATAAACTGCTTAGAGAGGGCTGTAAAGCACTAAAAACTGCTATTGCTATTAATTATTTATTGTTAGTCTTACAAGATGTCCTAAGGTGTCAAATTTAGTTGCATCAAAAGTTATATCCATTGTTCTTCAAATTAGGTTTTCTACTTATCAAAGGAAAGATTCCTTAGGTAAAATTGAAGAAGCTTCTTGGGTGAGAAGCAAAACATATTCTAGGAAAAACAAAGTCCAGTTGCCTCTTGAAAAAAGCACCTTTGAGACAACCATGACCTTAATGACTGAGAATCTCTGTAGACATTTAGCTTTACTGATTCCTGGATTTCCTCAATTTTCTGAATTTGGATAATAACTGCCAACACTGGAATATATTTTAGTAGAACTTCAATTATTACAGTTTTAGGTAACTTTCAAGGACCATGAAAACATGGTTTTCACATTTATTTTCTGCTTCTATTTCAATAGTACACTCATTCTAGCTATTAATGCTATATGTGCACATCTCTTTCCTGATGAGGAATGGGTCTATGACAATTCACCATAGCCAACTTGCCAACTTGTTACCAACACAAAGGTTGTGCTGTTTGCTGTGGGACAACAGGCAAGTTGCTGGGGAACAAGAATTACACTAATATTAAAGAAATAGTAGAATAGATTCATTAAAAAAAGGATGAAAAACAAGGGGGAAAATGAAATGTGAATGACAAAAAAAATAATTAAATTGAATTGTTAAATTATCCTGTGGCAAATTGTTCCACAATGAATTGGACGTGGCAAGTTGGCTCAAGTGAGTTGTCCCATTCCACAGAAGACAATGCATTCCCAAAGAAGCAAAGACTATAACCCAAAAGGGTTGTAAAATGAATGTCTTTAGTCTATTTAACTTATCTAATCTTCCCAACATAAGCTTAAGCTTTTTAATTTTTTAAAATACTAAAATATTTCTCTGATTAAAGCATGAAGTAACACAGTAAAAACATAATTATATATCCATGACTGCAGAAATCTGGAGTGTTCTATATATTTTTCAATAAAAATGAAAGATAACTTTTGCTTAGATATACTAATGCTATAGTTTAAACAAGTTATCTTCCTATTTTTTTCTACTATATAATCAACGGTCATTTCAAGGAAGATGCAACGTGAATTATCATGCCAAATTTCTCAGCTTTAAAGGCCACCCAATCCCAGAAGAGAAATGTCGAATATCTAGCTGCAATACAAAGATTGTGTTTACATAAATTGCCAGGAATTTTATTTATGATACTGTTCTTCTCTAAGGAACAAAAGAGGGTGTTCTTGGTTGTGAACTCACCAGCAAAGAATTATTATAGCCAGCCAGTTTGATCCTTTTCTCCACTTTTGTCTTAACTATAGTAAGCAAAAAACAACACACACACACACCGAAAACACCCAACCCTGTGTAGTCTCATTAAGAAAAGAGCCTTACAAATCATTTCAGAATCAATGCTATATCAATAAACACAAAATGACATTAAGAAAAATTCTTGTCCTTACTATACAATGTATTACAGCTCCAGTATTACCAGCTGCATTGAGTAGGTTTTAACATCTTTAGTTACCAACATAAAGATTTTGCTGTTTGCTGTAATTTGCATGACTTTTCCTGCAAGATAAAAATTAGCTAGCTTGCAAGAACTGAATGTTTAGGAGATAAAATCTTTTGGAAAGCATTAAAAGTATTATTTCACTTTGCTTTCCAGCTTTTCAAATAATAATAGTACTTTTTATATGCTGAAAGTTACTCTCTTTGCCTGCAAACTATCTAAAGGCCATCCCCCCACCAGTGAAGAATAACATAAATGTTATTGTTATTGTCATCCCCTCCCCCAGATACAATCAATTTCTACCTTTTTTCCCCCTTTATTGTCTAATAAATATCTAATAAATGGGGATGGGGGGGCTCAGCAATCGCTGGGCCCTCAGCTACTGCGTGGGCTGAAGGAAGACGCCGCTGCGTTCCCACACACACACACACACACACACAAACTGTCCCTATCCTGGCATTCTAAGGCGTGAATGGGGATGGGGGGGGGCACAGCAATCACCGTGAATATTTTGCCTATTCATCTTTCATGGTTTTCCTGGATTTTCCTTCGTTATCTGCGATATAGCGGCCATAAGCCCCCTTTGAAAAAACCTGTGAAGTAGCAAATCCACAAAAGATGAACCGCGAAGTAGCGAGGGATTACTGTATAGGTTGGAAACAGAGCAGAGGTTGCAGCTTCTAATGAAGCACCAACCAGGTATGTATATATATTATTTCTGACGGTTCTATATCATTTCCTTAGGCAGCCAAATATTCTCAAGTACAGGAAGCTATAAATCTTGACTTAATTTAAAAAGCTAGCATTATCTGTGGTGACCACTGAAATTGTCTACTCAGACACTTTTGTATATATCAAAACATTAAGGGGGAAATCTGTTTTTCATATGCAGTTAGCTTTTACAGGAAAGCAGAATGCATCTCATTCTTGCCACTTTTGCCTTTTTCAATGGTAGGGCAAACTGAGAGAATGGGGCCCTCCTATCATTGTGAACTCCCAGAGTCTTGTTTAACAAATCTGCTAAAAAAATAATCATGTTACACTTTATAGAAGTCCTCAATGAAAGAAGCAACAACCCAACCGAACACTCAGAGTTTGTAGTCTACAAAAAAGTTACACAAAGTCTCACCCTATGTATACTAAATAGTTCTAAATTGTTTTACACACATTTTTTTATAATATCCATCACAGCAATGTTAAATAAAAGTACAGGGAAAGGAAAAAGCAGACAACTAGAGAATGTAATTCCCTTACCTTTGTGGTTAAAGATGCCTTCCATCTCCATACTACTTCTAGAATGGGCAATGCAGAGAGAACCACAGGGAACTAGTCCTTCTGCAGCTGGGGACCGGTCAGTAGTCCGTACCAGACACCAGTCAGGTTTATCATGAGGTCTCTCCAGCACTTCTACTGTCTGACCACGACGGATTGTGAGTTCATTGCTGTTGCAGGCTGTAAAGTCATGGATGACCACTGTCAGCTCACAACCACCTGACAACTGTAGAAAAAGGAAACAAAACAGAAGCCTCAGTATTCTTTGTTGAAGAATTCATTCATATCTACCCATCTGGATAATTTTTTTGACCATCTGAAATGGTTCCATAACAAATTGAACAAGTAGGGACATTAACAGGATTTTCACTTTGCATTATAGGTGATAGTCCTTACATAATTATTATTTTTCAGTTCTTATAGGTATCTATGTTTGCCCTCACAGCGAGAACAGGTATAAGTTAAATAAGAAAAATATTGAAAAGCTGAATTTATTTTTGAATATTAATTTAATTTATTTAAATTTATTAATTTAAATAAAAGTTTTATTATTACAAAACATAAACAAAGAAATGTCAACATAAATCACTGTCAATAAAAGATCTTCCAATAAGATTTTTACATTATATTATATATTATATGCAAAAATATCCAGTGATTTTATAATACAGTAATTGAAATAGATTCCCATAAAAAAGTCATGGTACATTATGTCACTACTTAAGTATTCCTCTGGTCATCCAGTAACAAAACAAAAAAGGTTTTTCCTTTTATTGAAATGTATTGACAATTTCTGAAAAGAACACATCTTTTTGAATTTATAATATTGGTTATAAAGCTTACACTCCGCCATTCCTAAATTCCAAAATAAATAGGAAATTAAATAATACATTGAAATTACATAATATTTTAAAAAATCAGAATTATTTCATTTCTGGGCTTTGAATAATGCATTATGGGGTCTGGATTAGGAATGTATTACTCTTGGCGATTTGCATTTCAAAAGGGATGCAACCAGTTCATTTTTTGAGGAATATTACTTTTTAGTATGTCCCTGATCAACCAGGGCTAAGGTGTATTTTTCCAGTTCACTAGACAATCCTTATAAATAAATAAAATAAAAATAAATGTACAGACTAATTTTCCACTTCCTTTCTACATAACGTATTATAACTTCAGTTAGTGTAGCTGGAATTTTCCCAAAACTTTCCCATGACCACAGACTGTAAAAGCTTGGCTTTCTGATCTTGGTTTTGAAAGTGGAAAGGGGGAGAGACTAAAGAGGAAAGACGATGTATGTTTCTCATAATGAAGCAAAATAAATCAGCTTCTATCCATCAAAACATAGGCAGGAATTGTTCCCAAGGAATCTCTCAGGATAATTTCCATTCAAGTTAAGAGGTGTGCTTTTTCAGAAACATGTTGCCTTCCCCCTTAAGTGTATGAGGGATACTCTTCTTTCTCCACACCCATTCTGTTCTGCTTATATTAGCACTCCATGCACTCAAAATTATTTCAAAAGATAATTTATTTGGGGGGTGGAAAGGGTAGACAGGCAAAAAAAAGCCCTTGGGGCTTTTAAAAATGATTTATTTTTATATTACTTCCCTTAGATTGGAGTCAGAAACAATTAAAAACAGCTGTATTCACAAAGCGGTCTGAGAAAGGGGCTTTTTTGATTTAGAGTCTGACCACAAAACAAGACAATATATAGATTTTCTAAGGAAAGAACGCTGTAAATAGAAAGTAGGTGTTTGAATCATCCTGAATAGATAATACAAAATTGGCCTTGTTAGTGTAGATGCAAACTGAAATAGAAAAAAATACAGTGATGTCCATATTAGAAGATTGGCTTTTTAATAATAAATAGTGGGGTATAAGTAGAAGAAAGAAGGGAGGAACATAGGAAAGAAGATTGGAAGAAAGGAGTGAATGGCTAATGGGAGAGAAAGGACTGTAATTTATTAATGAAGTTCTTGCTCTGCGAACATTTAATCATAAAATTTCTCTGTAAAACAATTTCAAACTTCCAAACTGAAAAGATCTCATCTGAGAAATGCTTCCAATGAATTTTCCAATCCTCCAAACTTCAAAAAAGCTATAAATTTCAATCAGAAGATAACACATACTCTAAATTCTGCATATGCTATTGGTCTCCAGGTGGGAAACCCATATTCCATTTTCATCCCTATTATTCATACACCATGGGATCCTGGCTAAGACAAAATACAGTTCAGTGGTATCTGTACACAGTTGCCAATTTCCTCAAATATGTGACATTTTCTCAGGAGGAGTTTTCACATATTACAAGTAAGAAGAATTCAACCTTCCCCTTCTTCCATCAACTTTACTCCAGCAATTTCTTTTTTCTTCAGCCATTCACACTTTTACTACATATATATGCAGTGAAGTCTTTCTTAATACAACTGCAGTCATATTGGTTACCATAAGCCAGGAAGCATTAGAATCCTGAATCACATGGAAGATGCAAGTGCAGTTGTATCTTGGAAGGCTTCCCTGATGCTGCCAACTACACTCAAGAGGAACATCTGAAGGGAAAAATGAGGTTAGTAAACATCACAAAGCATTAAGATTGTGCAGACTGATCAAGCTGTTACTGCTTGTATTCATAATGCTTGAATGGGACCTGTGTGTCTGATGTATATTTAAAGACATTTAAAAGGAAACGTTGCCATGCTGAATAGCAAAGCAAGTCTAATGTGGCCTTATGGACTTCTTCAAACTTTCATTCAAAGTGCAGAAGTCATGAATCTTCCCTCTGAAGTTTTGTTCCAAGATTATTAAGGCAGAAAAGAGAATTTTGTTTCTTAAAATAGAGGCTAAATGCACTTCCTCAATATAGAAATGCTTCCAGCTGCTACAATTACAAACAAACAAGAAGCCCCAGGGATTCTTAATAATTTTTTCTTTACTCCTTCAAAATATATAAACAACCCAAGAAACTTCACTCAGGTTCTATTTGACTTTTTAGAAACTTCTACAAATCTAATTTCTAAGCATAATAAGGCAACAGAAAGTATTTCTGGAAACCATATACCGTATATACTTGCGTATAAGTCGACCCAATTATAAGTCGAGGCACCTACTTTTGCCACAAAAACTGGGAAAACTTATTGACTCGAATATAAGTCCAGGGTGGAAAATACAGTAGCTACTGGTAACTTATAAAAATTGAATATTCTTCTATTGTAGCTACTTAAAATTGTTTTTGTAGGAGAATTAAAAAAACATATGAAGAATGGTTGCAGGAACTGGGTATATCTAGTTTAATGAAAAAAAGGACCAGGGGAGACATGATAGCATTCTTCCAATATTTCAGGGTTTGCCACAAAGAGAGTCAACCTATTCTCCAAAGCACCTGAGGGCAGAACAAGAAGCAATGGGTGGAAACTAAACAAAGAGAGAAGCAACTTAGAACAATGTCATTTGGTGGGACCCAGGGGAAGAGCCTTCTCTGTGGCAGCCCTCTGGAATCAACTCCCCCCGGAGATTCAAATTGCCCCCACTCTTCCTGCCTTCTGACAGTTGGAACAATGAATCTGTGGAACAGCCTGCCACCAGAAGTTGTGAATGCTCCAACACTGGAAGTTTTTAAGAAGATGTTGGATACCCATTTGTCTGAAGTAGTGTAGGGTTTCCTGCCTAGGCATGCGGTTGGACTAGAAGACCTCTAACGTCCCTTCCAACCCTGTTGTTATTATTATATTATGTAACTTTTTTCCTTCCAAAATGTTTTTTATTTCTTGCATCTTTCTTCCTCCCCTTCCAAAATCTTTCTTTTTTTTTAATTCCAAAAACCTCTTAAAATATCTTTAGGAATGTTATCTTAATCTTAAAACCTGTTATCTTAATCTTCATTACAATATCATTATAATTTTCTTAATAATTGGGATTTCATATATTCTTTCAAAACAATTGCTTAAATCAAACTTCCATATGATATTCAGATTTTCCATTTAAAATGTATTTCATAAGTTAAAATCATTACTATCTCAATCGATCAGTAAATAACAATTAGAGGTTACTCAATCATTAATTGTAAAATCTTTCTTCTACATGATATTTATCTTGCATAAGGTAAATCTATTCATATTAGTTATGTAGAACAAATGATTAATGACAAAATTCATACTATTATATTATCCTAACCTTTGTATTGTTTTAAACAAGTCAGCCTTAACAATCCTCTTGGGTATGATAAGTATAGTTGGAAGAAAAAGTTTAATTACACAGAGTTATCCCCACTTGAAGCAACATTTTCTTACAAAATAACCTATCCTGTTAATCAAATTTAAATGGGTAACTTACATTTCACTTGTACATTTTATTTACTTGTAAATTATTGATGCAGGCTTGATCAGAAGAGAAAGCCATGGTTCCTTCGTTCTGAAAGTCTCTTCAACCCTCCTGCCCCTTCCCCCAGTGCTTCCTATACAGGAGGAGCTGTGATTGGTACAGTCTGCTGCCAATCAGATAGCTCTCTCAGTGCCTCCTTTCTGTGTAGAGAAGCAGCTGTGATTGGTTCAGCCTGCTGCCAATCAGGCAGCTGAGGGGTAGCAAGAGCAGAAAGAAAAAAAAAAGTCTTCAGTTGCCAGCCCTTTCCTAACTGCCTTTCACATCGAATTGTGGAGATTTGGAAAATGCTGCCTGGCAGTTTTCAGGTCAGTGAAAGTCAGTGACTCTAGCATAAGTTGAGGTTGGATTTTTCAGCACATTTTAGTGCTGAAAATCTCGACTTATAATTGAGTATATATGGGTACTTTTATTTACAGTAAGTAACAGAATAACCAATTAATGGACAAGAATCATGATCTTACATTGTTAGATAAGTCACAGCTTCTTTCACATTAATGGACTGGATGAAGAGGGACTGGCAACTGAGTTTAATATTAGCTACAAGCATAAACTGAGGCTTGGTATCTATATTGCCAGAGATATAAGCTTTTTCATATAAGAGATTAACTCATTTTCCTTTTCGCCAGATAATTTAAAAAATACCAAAAAGCACTAAGAATCCCCCAATTAAGGAGTGACCTACCTAAATTTGATCTTCATTTTTATTTATATAAAATTCTTAATAGAATGATAACTATAACTATCTGCATAGAAATATAGAATATGGAAGTTTTAAATCTTGGCATATATCATTAGAGGTATAAATCTGTCTCTGCCCATTTAGTTTTAATAGAAATGTTAAAAGTATAAATTAATCAACCCAGTACTTTGTACCAAGCCAAAATACCGGAAGCCACGATGTGGTTTATTGTTCATTATGATAGAAAAATGTTGAAGTTTTGCTAGTTGTACTTGCACTTAGGGACTCTTAAACACCATCCTCTAAGATCAAAAAGCTATAAAGAGCAAGAAACATTTCACTTCAGGGGTTTTTTGAAGGATAACATTAGGCCAAAGGGGTAGAGTCAGACGTATCTTCAGTAATTTGCTTTTCAAGTGAGAAGGCTGACTGAAGAAGAAAGCCTCTCTATCAGAGAAGGGGCATGTTCTTCTCCTTTTCTTGCTCCTATCCTATCTCGCATAAACACACACACACACACCCCTCATAACTGATGGGGAAACGATCACCTCCTTTCTCTGTGATTGTACAAATGCCTATGTTCTCTTTAAGCATATAAATATGTTTTTCATCTATGTGAATGGTGTTGCACAAACGGAAAGGATCTAATTTACATAGCTGAAACTAAAGGAACACGATGAGCATTAATAGCTTAGCGCTATTTACCATCTGGAAGACATATACAAACAGCTCTGAATTTACTGGAGATCAGAGGATGTAAAAATGAAGATAACATCCAATTCTTAAAATAAGCTCTGGGTTTCTAATTTCTGTGTCCTGGAGGCTCGCTTATGCTCACTGGGAGAAAAGTGTATGTATAATTTCATTGTATAACAAAGGAAACAATCACATTCATTATCTTTGTCTTACCTTATCACTATCCAATGTGTTTTGGGAGGTTCGTGATGCAATTGAAATAGTATCAGGTTGACTGCTCCCCTCTCCTTGACTATCCAGATCTTCTCCATCTCTGTAAGCATAAAATGTTGTATGTCTCTTACAGAAATTTCTTAACTCAATTTCTTAATAATGATCATCTTATATACTGAATTAGCTTGGTATTTCAATTCAGAACAGAATAGTGCAGAATGTATTCTTCTGTTCATCAATTGCTTAACAAATACAACTACAGCTAAATATAACAAGTATTAAATATATACAGTACTAACTGATCAGTCACCTTATGTTCTATGAACCTGTCTAATTCCTTGTTGAAATTGCCCTGAATTAATATATCATGTGATGGCAAATCCTAGTTTACATGTACTGTATATCTTTTATCTGTTTTAAGTCTCATACCAGGATATATATAACTTATTTCCAGCTACCTTTTCTTCACTGTAGTATTACACATATATTTATATCTACCAGTATTTTCATAGTTAATACTTTATTTGATACATACTTAAATCTCAGGACAAAATGTTATAATTCTTATACACTTCGTTCCATTTGGTCCATTCCTATTAGATTTAACTTTTTTTCTACAATTTTGTACATTATAAAATGTAATATAAAATATAATTGTACATTATAAAACTTTCTAAGCAGTATGATTTACCACTCAAATTTGATAAATATGCCTGTTCTAATCTATCTATATATGTTTTAATATATTACAACTTAGCATCATCATCCAGAATGTTTTTTTTTTAAAGCACAGAATGTACTTTCTCAAAAATTAGTTTAGCTACTCTGTTAAGATGGTCTCATAAAAGACCAGGACCATTTCGTGCAAGAGAGTGAACTTCTACTAACCTCCTTCCCTTTTGTTTTGTGGTTGATGCAGTTTTAGGAATGTGAATAGGCTCTTTTAAGGCCCCTTTAAGATGAATTGTTCTTTCCTGTATTACTTCTCTGATATGTTTGATCCAGTCTTGTTTGTTCTCAATACTGGAAGCCTTGAAGATAACAAAGAATATATTGTTTTGCATATAATTAAGAATAAACTTTTGAAAGTCATGCTCACAACATAACAGAATGTATTAAACAAGAATGATAGAAATATTTTTGCTCTTTAGTTCTGAAAAATAAATACCTATTTTGTTACTGTTTATTATTTTTAAATAAGACTCGCTTCCTGAATTTTACATCCCTGATCTGTATACAAATTTCCAGGGATCATAACAGCAAGTCGGAAACATATAGTGTAATATAAGACTTATTAGAAGGGTCAGAAAATCCTGTTCAAAATTTACACAGAAACTTCCAGTTTACTTCCACAAAGTTTGTGTGAATTCTTAGGATGACACACTATTCAAAAGAAATGTCATGTCTTGTTTGCAATTTTAGTTTTCAAGACATAAATGTTGCTTTGAATTTGGGGTATTATAAGTCACACATCTGTTTTAAAGTGACATTCTATTATAGGTGACACATGGCCACAGCTGAGCCCAACATTTCTGTTGATAAGCAAGTCAGAGTTTTGTGCTATTTTACAACCTTTCTTGATGTAACTGTTAAGTAAATCACTGAGTTGTAAAGTTAGTAATATGGTTGTTAAGTGAATATGGCTCCACCATTGACTTTGTCAGAAGCTTATCAGAAGATGGCAAAAAGTGATCACATGATTGAGGGACACTGCAACAGTCATAAATACATGGTTGCTCCCAAGCGTCCAAATTTTGTTCACATGGCAATGGAGATGCTGCAATGGTTGTAAGTATGAAAAATAGTCAGACAGCACTTTTTTCAGTGCCACTGAATGGTCACTAAATGAATATATAGGTTAAATGCTACCTATAAACCAAAAGACACTTAACAACAGGGATAGGAGCCATCAGCATTCAGGCTATAAGTAGCTTCCAGCATTCTGAGATTGTATCAATAAAATTTAGTTTTAAAATGGCCAGTTTTCAGTAGTAGTTTCTTTGTTTATATCTTCAAAATAGCTTCCAAATTAAGACAAAAACAAAAATGCCCATGTCAAAATGTTGAAAAGCCTCAGAGATTGCACACTCTGTTTAGAAGTATGAATACCAATTACCTTTAACACAATTTTATTGTCTGAAGTAGGAGTTCTTCCAACCCACAGGGCAAATTTACAGTGATCACCTTCTACATGCTCTGTGACACCCAACTCAGAAGTCTGAAAATTAAAGGAGGAAGGATTAGCTGTTAGTTGTGGGAAAAGTTTTGTAACATGAAAACATATTTTAATGGGTTTTAAAAATCAGTTACCTATTAATCACCAAAAATGTTTCAACAAAAGTCTAAGTATGTAATAAGTAGTTGTGTGATAATAAGCAGTTATTATTTCCTGGCTGGCTTTACATGATTCATAAGAATAACTTCATCAGTATCCTGACTTGGGATCAACAAATACTGTATATTTCACTGTATTAATCAAAACGTTCATGCAAATTGGAATGACTGGCAATATGTACCCTTCAAGTATTCTTTTTATTGCAGATCTGCTTCATGAATAAAGAATAATGCTACAATATCTCTCTCTGCTTAAGAGAGTATTTTTCTAAATACAGTGATACCTCGTCTTACAAACGCCTCTTCTAATGAACTTTTCGAGATACGAACCCAGTGTTTAAGATTTTTTTGCCTCTTCTTCTGAACTATTTTCACCATACGAACCCAAGCTGCTGGCGCTGGGATGCCCTGCCTCTGGACTTCCATTGCCAGCCAAAGCGCCCATTCTGGCGCTGCTGGGATTCCCTTGAGGCTCCCCTCACTGGGAAACCCCACCTCTGGACTTCCGTTGCCAGGGTTTGTGTGAAGGAAGCAAGGCGAACGGAGTGCTTGGAAAGGCAATGAAAGGGTGTGTTTGAAGGAAAAAAGGGAGGGGCGGCTTGGAGAGGCAGCTAAAGAGTTTATGTGAAGGAAACAAGGCGAACGGAGAGCTTGTAGAGGCAATGAAAGGGTGTATTTAAAGAAAGAAAAGGGACGGGCGCCCCCCTCGCCTTTCTTCCTTCCCAGGCACCCTGCTAGCCTTGCTTCCTCCACCCGCCCTCTTTCGCTACTCCTCCCCGCTCTCCGTTCGCCTCCCTTCTAAAATTTGGGATTTTCCTAATGGATTTGCATGCATTATTTGCTTTTACATTGATTCCTATGGGAAACATTGTTTCATCTTACGAACCTTTCTACTTATAAACCTCATCATGGAACGAATTACGTTCGTAAGACAAGGTATCACTATATTTCAGAATCTATTCCTTAGTGTCCAAAAGAGCTACCAGTTTCTTTTGCAGTTATGTAAAAAGTGGTATATTCAATAATATGCTTATGACTAAAAAACTGGACATCTTTTAAGAAAAACCTGACAGCAATTTTACTCCATTTTCCAATATCTGAGTGTATTGCAAGTTGTTAGCAACTAGGTTTGGCTTTGTTTGGTTTTTTTCAATGTAATAGTAACTTACAAACAACTTGCTCTTATAGATGTATTTACTTCTTCCACTAGAGTCTTTCACTTCTTTACTAAAGACGAGTGACATCTCAAAAAGAAAGAGATGTCTTTCACGCCCTTTCCGGATGAGAGTTTTTGGATCCCACACTTGGAAAGATTCCTGAAGGATGAGTTCTCCCTGAGATTCAATGTTCTCATCAAAACCTAGGAAGCAAGGAGAAAAGAAGAGAGAAAAAGAGACATGGGTGGGTGATAAAACTTAGTTCATTTTCTTATAACAAGTTCGTTTTTTATCACTCTTCCAGGTAGACTTTAGAAATGTAGAAGTTGTCTTAGAAGTTGTTCTTTAGTAAATGTATAAAAGGTTTACATCATCAATAATTCCTTTATAGATTGGCTGTTCACGAAGGGGAACTATAACAAACATAAAACAAGCCTCTGTCTCTGTTGTTGAACCTGCCTTGACGGTCAGACCACTGGTAATATGACTTCTGGGGTTGGGGACCTCCAAAGGAAGGCTCCTGTTGATAGGGTTGCTAACAGTAAAACGGAGTGGAGCGTCTATCTGCCCACCTTTGATTCCGGGGTAGGACTTTATATTTATTTTTACTCCTCCACAAATATAGTGTCCAGAGATTCTCCATTGAGACTCAAGTCACTCCCTAGCTCCAGCGAGCCTTCCTGTTCTGATTGCAAGGAAAAAACTGGCAATTCGCCAAGGTTCCTGCCTCTCTGGCAATGCTGAAGGCAAATCAATCAAGTAAAGAGCTGCAGGTGGAACGCTGCTGAATTAGCCTGATTTGTACCTGTTAAGCAGCAAGAGAATCTCCCTTAATGAAAGGAATTCCCTTCTTTGTTGCAGTGGAGGCTAGGGAGTGGGGAGGAGGACGCTGTAGCTGGCTGGAGTTTGCCTCATGAGACAGGGACTGCCCGGAAAGTAAAAACCATTCAGGAAGCCTCAGACTGGGTATAAAACCCGTAGAGCAGGGACCTTCAGCCATATTAATGCTCCACCCTCCACCCACCCCCAGGAATATAGCCCCACAGGGCAGGGATTCCAGTATCCAGAAGGAGTGATGGTTCTCATTAGTGCAGCAACTAACTAATCAGCACACTTTTAGAAAATACAAACCTTAACTTTATTAAAGGAGAGTCCAAGCAATAGCAGAAACCAATTGGTAGAGCTAGTAAAAAACACGTTCCTCTTTCACCGACTGAGTTTTGAAACCAGCAGGCTTCTCCAGCGGTGCACAGAGGGCATGTTTCAATTATGTTAATCAACTCAGTCCCCAATCACGTGACCGAGATTTAACCCATTGCTTGGACACCATGCAGCAGCACACAGGAGAACTGTATGTTGTCTTTATCAAAGCTGCAATCATCTCGAGATGCTGGAAGAAATTTCCATTAATAAATGCCATCCCTAGCCTTATGAGAGCAGTGATTTATTAAAGTGACATAACAAGAATTTTATTTAAAATAAGGAGGCAGCCAGTATAAAAATCTGCATTAAACTAAATATGCTGGCCAGATATCAAAATACTAAAACATAATATTGACAAAAAAAGTATTTTATATTTATATCATGATTAGCTATGCTTCCCCAAGCAGAAAATATATATATTTAGAAATATCAAATACGTCTTGTTAATGATCAGCATAATCAGTTAAACTTTTAAAAAGTCAACTAAAAATGACAAATGGATTATGAGATTTAAAAATTAGTTTCTAAAATTGAATGCTTCAATTTATCACATCAATTTGTCTGGTACACAAGTGTTCAGCATCATTTGTTTGAAAGAATGACTGTGAAAGAGAAGTATTAGAATGTTTAATGTAGTCTCCCAACATATTTCTTGACAAGTGACTATTAATCTGAATTATTCTAACACTTATTCTAACAATTCTGTTTAATGTACCTGTGGTGGCAACGTGACAAAGTTTTATTTATATTTTATGGTTGCAACAGAAACATGCTCAAAAGAAGTGAAACATTATGATAACAAATATTAAAATTATATTTTCTGAGTATATACGAGAATCTATTGAGGCAGTCTTCAACTTATGACCACAATTGAATCCAAAATTTCTGTTGCTAACTGAGAAATTTATTAAGTGAATCACTACAGTTGTTAAGTTAGCAACATAGTTGTTAAATAAATTTGGCTTCCCAATTGACTTTTGCTTGACAGAACGTCACAAAAGGGGATCCATGATCCTGGGACACTGCAACCAATATAAATATGAGTCAGTTGCCAAGCCTCTGAATTTTGACCATGTGACCACCGGGATGCTGAAATGGTCGTAACTGAAAAATGATCATGTCCCTTTTTCAAACTGCTGTTGTAACTTCGAACAATCACGAAACAAAATGTTGTAAGTTGAGGATTACCTATACCCTTTTTGTTAAAAGCATTTTACAGTTTCTTCAATGTAATATGCTGTGCATTCATTTATATCTGACAGCATAAATAATATAACATTTCATTGTCTAACTGGCTTTCCAAGAGGCAAATAGATATTGAATTAAAGATTTTTTTTTAAAAAAAAATTGCAAACATTTTATGATCTTTCAACAGGCAATCAAATGACAAATATATAGAGAGTTGAATCAAGATTGGAATGGCTAATCTTTTATTATTGTTTTTCTGAAGAGTGACAAATACATAAATTTGCAGACCTACATATTTCTTCCCTGTCTGTATTGGACTATCTAAATCTATTTAATATTTCGTTGAGACACAATTTGGTGGTAGTTCTAAAAGCAGGGTTTTCCAAATTCTGATGATTTTAGAGCATATGTGCTGCTAATAACTTTATCACAGGAACGATTACAAGATGTGAGTAGCTGCATTCTTCTCCATTTATCAAAAAAAGAATGTTAAAAACATGAGTAAATGACTAAATGATACAACAGATTTAGTTTCAAATACTTGTAAAAACAACGCGATTATAAGCAAGTAAACTGCAATTTATTTTAATACAGAACAATCAAAACAATCATAGAATAATCATAATAATAGAACATAATAATAATCATAATCATAATAATCATAGAACAATCATAATTCTAAGCTTATGGGGTTGGAACCTTCAGACGATTCATCAGAACATTAAGAAATGATTTTATATAAATCTACTTTAAACAAGTTTTTGATAATTTCTTAGAAGTAAGAGAATACACGGAAAATAAATAACCATGAATCTTACCTTCCAGCATACTGAGATGCATGGCATCATTGGCTCGCTTTGGCACACTTAGCATAACTTCTAAGCCATCTTTAATCTCACCTTTACCTTCTTCACAGCAGGTGAGTAACTCCTGTAAAGGTATCACATTGCTATTCAATCATTTATTTCTATTAAATCTTATCTACCCAGAACATGTCATTTGTAGTCTTTTAATAAGATGCCAATATTCTAACTTGAGATGTTTAAGATACAAGTGTTTGTTTTCAAATACAATATCAAAAGATCAAGGTGGGTATTGTGATCACATGTACAAGTTCCGCTCTTTCATACTTACACTGTGACATCACACAAAGGAACATGAGGGTTGGGGTTTATGTCATAGTGAACACTTCGCTTTCTGATCCATTTTGCATATGTCTTTATTTCAGATACGTTAAGTGGGAGGCTTTACTGCATTAGCCAAACCAAAACTTATTCCTTTGAAGTCTTCAATGTATCTTCAGAGTGCCCTCATAAAATGGATGCTACCCAAGAAAGTAAACACCCATTTGCCTGGAACAAAACTGGCAATATTGTACCAATCTTCTTTAACTTAATTATGCTCTTCGCCATAACATTTATTTTTTATTCTTCATGGGAAGATTAATATACAGAATTTATGAGAAAGGTACATTTATTTTCTTAGAATGCCTATAAAGCTAAATGAATCTTTTACAAAACAGAAATTATGTTAGAAGTTAGTGCTTTATTACAGTGCATTATTATTTCCCAGACACTAGGGAAATAAATATAGGATTTGAATTAAATATTGTTTTAAAAAATATATCATATCCTCTGATACAAGACTTGCTTTAACCCTTCTGGCTTTTTACAAGGAACTGAAACCCTGGCTTTGCAAGCCTAATAAAAGCAATTGAAGGAGGCTTAACAAATGGTAGAGGGTCCATATGAATAAGCAGTAGAGACTCAGTCACCCTGTATATGTTTGGACCTATGTATAAAATGATGTAAAAGAAAGAACAAAGCAAAGCAAAGTTACCAAGGTTGAGAAACATTGTGCCAGAGGATTCAGCATAGTGGCTAGTAGTAGGCTGAAATGTATTTGATTAATGTTGAGCTTGCACTATATGAACCGTTGAACTTACCTGAACGGTCTTCTCAATGTACTGCAAGGAGAGTCCAACGTAGGTAATTCTCAAGTCTCACTGGTAGGGACTGAGTTTAATTTAAATATTAGGCAGGTGCTGCCCCCTAGCCCACCAGTCAATGAGAAAACGAAGGAGCAGTAAACTATAAACTTTATTTAACAACTGGAAGGCAATACCAGCCCAGAACAACGATTATGAAAAAAACCCAAATGCCCTGGTCTAATAACTGGGCAGGTTTGGACTCTCTTTGCAGTACATTGAGAATACCGTTCAGGTAAGTTCAATGGTTCTTCTCCAATAAACTTGCAAGGAGAGTCCAACGTGGGATGTACCCAAGCTGTAATTTTAGGGAGGGGTAATGCTGACCAGGGCGTTTAAGCTGAACACACCCTCTGCAGCACTTGTCTCCCAAAGGCTGCTTCCACAGAGGCAAATGAGTCAATTCGATAATGTTTGACGAAGGTTGACGGAACTGCACACGTGGCTGCTCTGCAAATGTCTTCGATTGAAGCCTGCGTAGCCCAGACCGCAGAAGTGGCTGCACTACGTGTGGAATGTCCCGTTATTCCCTGAGGAATGGCCTGACCTTCTGCCCTGTAAGCCTCTGTGATGCAGTGTCGTATCCAGCGACTAATGGTTTGCTCTGAGACTCTCGTGCCCATGCTCTGAGATGAAAACGACACAAACAATGCATCAGATGTCCTGAGTGCCTGTGTCCTACGGGAATAAATTTTCACTGCACGTCATATGTCCAACTTATGCCACCTTAGCTCGGATGGGTGTGATCCGTGGGTGCAGAAGTCAGGTAACACTATTTCCTGGGCCCGATGGAACCAGGAGTTCACCTTCAGAATGAATGTAGGGTCTAGTTGTAACATGACTCTGTCCGGGTGGAAGCAACAAAGGTCAGGTCTCACTGACAAGGTTGACAATTCTGATACGCGTCTAGCTGAAGTAATTGTGACCAAGAATGCCGTCTTGATTGATAGAAAGCGTAGTGACACTGTTCTCAATGGTTTGAAAGGCGGGGCTGTCAGAGCTCGTAGAACCAAAGTCAAGTCCCAAGATGGGTATCTATGGACAATCGGTGCTCTTATATTTGAGGCTCCTTTCAAAAAATCCCTAATCCACGGGTGACGCGCAAGGGGGCGATTATACTCCTGATTTAGTATAGTGGATAGGGCTGCTACATGACGCCGCAAGGTATTAGGGGCTAATCCCTTTTCTAGTCCTGCTTGCAGAAAAGTTAGGACTGTACCTGGTAACGCTGCTTGAGGGTCCATCCCCTGAGTCTTGCAAAACTTGCAGAAAGCGGCCCAAGTGGACTGGTAAACGTGCTGCGTAGATGGTCTGCGCGCAGTTTGTATGGTGGCTATGACCGTGTCAGGCAGATGTTGGCGCCTCAAGCAGTCCCCCTCAAGTGCCACATGGTCAATTGCCACCATTGTGGCTCTGGGTGTAAGATGCAACCCTGACTGAGAGATACTAGGTCCGGGATCCTCCAGTAAGGGGAAATGGACAGTTCTATCAAGTCCGCGAACCATGCTCGCCGTGGCCAATACGGGGCTACCAGCAGGATCTTGGCTTGTTCGTCTAGCATCTTCTGAAGGACCCTCTGTATAATGCGAGTTGGTGGGAACGCATACAACAGTCCCCTTGGCCAGGGGTGTCGTAACGCATCTACTCCTTCCATTCCCAGGGAGGGGAACCGGGAGAAGAAGCGTGGAAGCTGTGTATTGTGGCACGTTGCAAACAGATCTATCACTGGCGTGCTGAAGCCTATGGTTATCTCCTGGAATAGTCTGGGATCTAACCTCCACTCCGCCAGGTCTATGGTCCTGCGGCTCAGCCAGTCTCCTGCCCTGATATGTGTTCAGCCAACAGGGAGGCTAGATGGATCTCCGCCCACCGGAACAGAGACTCCGATTCTTGCATCAGTCTCCTGGACCTCGTTCCTCCCTGGTGGTTGATGTGGGATCGGGCCGAGACATTGTCTGTTAGAATTAAGACGTGTCGTTTCACAATCAAAGGGGCAAAGCTGTGAAGAGCTAGGGAGACCGCTTTCAGTTCCAGATAGTTGATGTTGATGTCCTGTAAGTCTTGTGGGTCCCACAGACCCTGAGCCATGTTGGAAGATAGATGAGCTCCCCAGCCGGTCAAGCTGGCATCTGTGGTTATGGTTACAAAGTCCTGACCCCGAAATGGTGAACCTCTCTGGATTGCAGTTGAGGTCCACCAACGTAGGGATTTTCTGATTCCGGGTCTGAGTGACAATTTGACCTGGGTATGACTGGATTTCCTCCTCTGAAAAGGGAGGAGAAACCATTGAAGCGTATGGAGATGTAGTCGAGCCCAAGGTACTATCCCTATACATGACACCAGTGTACCTAGTATTTTTGACAGGAAGGCCAGAGACGGTCTTCGTTGTATCTCTAGAGTTTGCATTAGTCTGACTATTGGCCTGCCTCTCTGGGGACAGGAAGAACATGCATGTCTCCATGTCTATGGATGTACCCAGATGTGCCAATCGTGGCTCTTGTCCCAATTTATTGTAAATCCGTGTTTTTGAAGAGTTGTGAGGGTCAGTTGCAAATCTCGATGTGCTTGATCTGTTGACTTTGACAGCACGATATCGTCGAGATATGCCATCAGGCGAACTGACCAACGTCTGAGCGTTGCCGTCAGCACGTCCAACAATTTCGTGAACGCCCTTGGTGCTGAAGAAAGGCCAAATGGCATCGCCTTGTATTGGTAATGTACCCCATTGAGGCAAAATCGTAGGAATTGTCTGTGTGCGGGGTACACTGGTACATGCAAGTAGGCTTCCTTGAGGTCTATTGATGTTAAAAGATCTCCTTGACATATGGACTGGAGGATGGAATGGAGAGTGTGCATTTTGAACCTCTTGTAACGTACATAGAGGTTCAGTCGCTTTAGGTTTAAAATTAGGCGAAACCCTCCGGAGGTCTTTGGAACTAGGAAGATGACCGAGTAAAAGCCCTTCCCTTGTAGGTGCAAAGGTACTTCCTCGATCGCCTGTATTTCTAACAGATGGAGGATCTCTCTGCATAACAACACTCTCTTCTGAAGATATGTTACCTGCGGACATAGGATGAACCTGTTTGGGGGCATGTGGGAAAATTCGATCCTCAAACCCTGGGACGCGGTAGTAATTGCCCAAAAGTCTGTGGATGTGGTCTTCCAGTGGTCTGCAAAGTGTTGCAGCCTGCCCCCAAGAGGGTAGTCTGTTGAGTCATTTGCTTTGTCTAGACCCCCTAAAATTGGAGCCTTTAAATGGGCGTCGGTTCCGTTGGTAGGATTTGCCACGGTCCGCAAAGTACGTCTTATCGGAGCAAAAGCCTCCCTAGTTGAAAAAGCCCTGGGAAAAGGGCCTCGATCCCTGGGAGGTTGATGAGGCAGGCTCGGGGCGAAATGTCTGGCATCGATAAAAGGGGTTGAAGCGCCTTTCTGCTCTTTTATTAGATCTAGGCAGCACCTTCTTCTTGTCCTTGTCTTCGATAAGGACATTGTCTAAGGAATCGCCAAACAATTTCTCGCCCTGGAAACGTGCAGAGGCCAGGCGCCACTTGGACTTCACATCCGCCTGCCAGTTGCAAAGCCAGATCAGCCTGCAGGATGACACAGAGGAAGCCATTGCTCTGGATGCAAATTTGGCTGCATCTACGGTGGCATCCGTGGAAAATTCAGTGGCTGCCAACAACTTGTTCAAATCCTGGCGAAGTCTACTGTCCTCGGGATTCACTCTGGATTGAATATCTTGTATCCACAAGATAGTGGCACGGTTGAAGAATGAAGCCGCCGACGCTGTGCGCAAAGCCCAAGCTGCCATCTGGTGTATTTTTAACACTACATTCTCCACTTTTTTATCCTCCGCCTTTAGTCCATCTGAAACTTCTGATGGTACCAAGGCATTTGATACTAAACTCGCCACAGGTTGGTCTATGGTTGGCGGAGCCAATAGTGCTTCCATCTCTTGATCGAACGTATAAAACTTGCGATTGATCATGGATGGGCCCTGGGCCACAGCAGGAGTCTCCCAAGGCCTTTTAACATTTTCCAGAAATATTTCTGAAGAGGGAATGTGCTCTGTCTCTTTCTTAGGAACCGCAAGCAGTACCCCCGTTGTGGTTGGCGCTGCGGTCTCCTTTGTTTGATTCCCTTCCCCTGTTTCCTGGAAAGTTAGTTTAGCTTTGTTGAGCATCACCCTAAATAGGGAAGGCTTGAAGAGGCCTATGAAGCTTGGGGGTTCAGGAGGCTGCTCATCTCCTGACAGATCGTCACTGGCTTCGCTGTCCTCGCCTCTGGGGAATATATCCTCTTCAGCTGAGCCCTGCAGAGATTGTGGGCCTGGAGCTGCCCAGAGATCTCTGGCTCTTGAAGGCATCATGCTTGCTGGGGCATGTTGTTGTGCCCCCGTTGCCAACCCTTGTGAATAGGCATTGGCTATCAGGTCTTGGAGGGCTGGTGGCATGTGTTGCCTGTCCTGTGAGCTCCTCAGACCTGCAGCTGAGGGGGTGAATGTTGCCGATGGTTGGCTATAAGGATGAGGCCAAGACTGGGCCTGCTTCAAAGGGTTGAAGGCCTCAGATGTTAAAGATGAGGCCTGCAAAAGGGAACGCTCTGGAGACCAATCTTTCTCAGTTGCTGAGCCTGCTACCCCTGCGATCCCAGTCATGGGGGAGGCTGGCCTAGTACTGAAAGTAGGCTGGGGCGTGGCAGGTATTGGGGTCTGCTGCCTTTGTGCTACCTCCAACTGTCTTTCCAGGGCCCTTATTCTTTTTTCACCCTGTTTTAGTGAGGCTCCCTAGGAGGATTTAGCCCTTGACTTGTCTGTCTGGGGCTTTTCCTTGGGGGTACATGGCCTACCCGCAGTTGTGGGCTCATCCCCTAATTGTGCTGATGTGTCTGCCATCAGTAAAATCTCCCAGCGGCCAATCCAACGCTCACGTTTCTGATCAATGGGGAAAATGCTTCGGTGTCAATCTGAAGACCCAAGGCCTCAACGTTCCAGTGAGCCTAAAACAGCTGCGTGTCTCCAGGCAGAATGAGGTGTGGCAGAGAGCTTGGCGTCAGCTCTGTGGCCTCTCCCCATAAAATCGGCCTTCAAAATGGCCGCCGCTGCGTTGTCATGGCAACCGGGAAAACAAATAACTGGAGCTTCGCTGGCTCGCTTTATTGTTCCCCCAAAATGGCCACCGCGGCATCGATATGGTAACCAGCGGGGGGGAAATAAATAGCCTCGTATTATTCCCGCTCGTTGTAGCTCCCCAAAATGGCGGTTCGGCTTTACCAGCACTGAGGCGATCATAGAAGGCTGTTTTTCCGCTCTTTGGCCCAGGTATTTTCATCGGTTGGGGCAGGCCCCTCCCGACGTCAACTGCCTCCTGACTCCCAGCTGTGACCACGGAGGTCAGTGACCCGGTCGCCCCCCCATAATTAAGATATTCTCCCCTTTTTTATGAAGCTCCACGATCGTGCGGTGGAGGCGGGGGGGGGGCAGCTCGAGGATGGAACCCACGGAGGGTCCCAGTCCATGCTGCTAGGAGTGAGCCACCTTGATTGAAGAACACCTGCATAGAAGATAAAATTAATATTAACAGTAAGAAACTCACAATTTAAGAAAAGATACTGTAAAAGGAAAAACTCCAGGATTGGAGGAAAACTCAAAAGGTCCCTTTACTGCGACTGAGTTTTCATGACTGGTGGGCTGGGGGGCGGCACCTGCCTAATATTTAAATTAAACTCAGTCCCTACCAATGAGACTTGAGAATTACCCACATTGGACTCTCCTTGCAAGTGCATTGGAGAATACAAAGTTCATCAGATTGGGACAGCACTGATACCAGTTCTTCATACTCTACATATTTCTCCTATTCCAGTTTGTTCAGAACTTTGTTAAGATTTGTGGATTTGCATTCCCAGAATTCCTTAGTCGGCCAAGCTGGCAGGGGAATTCTGGGAACTGAAGTCTATAAGTCTTAAAGTTGCCAAGTTTAGGGATCCCTGCTGTAAGCCATCTCCATTGTTGTGCTTCATTATTTAAGAAGTCAATGTACTGGAAAGTTTTTTTCATTTAACAAATGAAAATGGCGTTCCTATTTTTTTTTTACTGCATTCCAGTACAAATTATAGCAACCCATTTCCAAATATCAAGATATTGCTTTGTTCTTTTACTGGAACATTTAAAAATATTCCAAATGAGATGAATGAATTGCATTTAACACAAGGAAGTTTTCGGAATTCACAAACATTTTGTATGTATACAGGTTGCTAAATTTCCACTGCTTTATCAAATGCATCTTCTACCATCTGTTAAGCCCCTTTAATTATTTTAATAGGCTTTTTGATCCCTGTGGTCACTCATAAAGAATTATTTTATTAAATTGTAGCCCAACAGGTGTATGTTTCAAAAAAGCATATTTTCAGTGTAAAAAAGGTACCCAGCTACACAAGTGAAGGCCACATTGACACTCACCTTTAGAAAGAGTTGGTACTTCGTTATCCTTTGTACTGGTTTTATTAACCAGCTACACAAGTGAAGGCCACACTGACACTCATCTTTAGAAGGAGTTGGTACTTTGTTATTCTTTGTACTGGTTTTATTAACCAGCTACACAAGTGAAGGCCACAATGACACTCACCTTTAGAAGGAGTTGGTACTTTGTTATCCGTTGTACTGGTTTTATTAAGTAAGATGAAATCGAATTGGCTAAGCCATGCCGCTGTTGTATTTCCTGCAGTACAGGTTAAACATTTGAGAACCAAGTATAAATTAACTTAGAAAATTTGCAGATAATTTTTTCATTATGAAAACTGAGAGGAAGTCCTAAATCAATGCCATCACGCTCCTCATCAATTGACGTATGTATATTTATGCTTGACCTATATATTAAAACTGTGAAAGCCATTTCACTACTAGCCAGGCCACCAGGCCTCTAGGGAATTGTAGCTCACCAACGTCTGAAACCACAGATTATTTGTTATTCACTTTTGCTGAATATTTATTAAGAACTATTTAAAAATATTTAAAAAGCACAATGTATCACATTATTGGTTTCATTTTGTGCCAGTAACTGGCAGCTAGGAGTATTACCGTACATCTTTCACTATACCTTTTTTTTTTTTTTTGGGGGGGGGGGGGGGAGAGTCCTGGAAGCAGGCTTTCAGAACTATTTTTTCCTGGGGCATATCAATATAAACCTATCCTTTAATAGGAACAGTTAAATGAAGCTCATTCACAAAAATTCTTTACATTTGTGACATGAGGTAATTGGAATAGAAATCAGATCATTCTGATGTCATCATAACACAAATAGTATAATGTTCCAGTTTTAGCAGTGAGCATTAAAAACTAAAATGAAACTAAATCCTGCCAAAAGTAAGCTTTGCTCACAGTGATGAAAAGATCTGTGGGGTATTCTTTGAGTAGGGTTCATGTCAAACTTCCATCCATATCCTTTCAAAGCCAATGCTGAATTTTCACTACGTGCATTTGCATATATGTACATGCAAATATGTGTGGTATATCCATAAATATACTTTCAGAGCTCAAGTGGTGTAAAGTGGTGTAAATTGCAGCACTATAAACCTGTACGTACATCAAAATATGCTCCTGCATGCTCTAAAATTAGTTGAGTGGAGTCTGGTTTGTTTTTGCAGTAAGTCACATACATTTGGAACTTGTCTGCCTGCAAAGAAAAAAAAGATTGAAATGAATTGTAAAAAGCTCCATCTGGTGGAATCTTGGCTATTTAAGAATTATTTGAGTTTACAATGTCTGCTATCGAAGCAGACAAACCCCCTTTCTACCCTATTTCCCCCATAGATTTATTAAGTTATATATGGTAAAGATAATAAATATGGTCACTGAAATGTAAAAAAAGAATGAAATATGAATAGAACTATTGTAATAATATAACAACGATATGTATATCAAGAAATATAATGGACCTTGGTAATTCCTTGTAAATGTTACCTTTAAACTTATTATACTTGTATTCTCCTTCTCCCTCCCCCTTTTTGATTTTGTATTCCCGTTTCCCCCTTCCCTTTTATAAAACTAATAAAAATTTTTTTTTTAAAAAAAGAATTATTTGAGTTTAAATCTGTTGAATAAAGAAGCTGGCATGCAAGAAGGGTAACTATTACAAAGAGAGAGAAAAAAAGAAATGTTATTTATTAACCAGGATTGTAAACTGATTCACCTGGCATCCCAGAATGCATGTGTTCAGATATTTGAGTGTATCCAGAATCATAAGAGATTTCAAAAAAATAGCTCGCCTACTAAATCTCTTTTGCAACAATAAATTTTAAAGATTAGTCATGAGATGCTTTAAATTCATGTTAATTTACACCCACAGCTTGAAATACAGCTGCTTAATTTTACATGAAACTTACAGGATGCCTATTCATATCCCTTACTTTTCTATATTCACCAGTTAGAAGGTGAAGGAGGTCTGTTTTCTGAACTGAAGAGGCCTATTATACAGGGAGTCCTTAACTTATAACATTCATTTAGTGACTGTTTAAAGTTGAAACGGCAGTGAAAAAACTGATTTATGACTGTTTTTAACCCTTATGGTCCCAATGGTCATGTCATCAAAATTCAGATGCTTGGCAACTCATATTTATGATGGTTGCAGTGTCCTAGGCTTATTTGATCACCTTTTGTGATCTTCTGACAAGCAAAATCAATGGGGAAGTTTGATTTATTTAACAGTCTTATTACTAACTTAACAATTGCACTGATTCACTTAACAACTATGGGAAGAAACATCATAAAATGGGGCAAAATTCACTTAATGAATGTTTCATTTAGGAATAGAAATTTGGGGCTCAATTGTGGTTTCAAGTTGAGAACTATCTGTATTTATTATCTCATATTATAAATCTCTTCTATTAGGCTGGGTCTGCAACCTGTAAATTCGGAGCCACGTGTGGCCTTTTGGGCCCTCTGCTGGGGCTCCCTGTCAGGTGATCCCATCACTGACTTGCCTTGCCCCTCACCCTTCCCTCCCAATCACTCATTGCATAATCTGAGAAGGTAAGGGCAATGGTGGGGGGTGGAGAAGTGACTGGGGCTGATTCTCTGCCGCCTCATTCTTGCTGGAGCTTTTTCCAGCTCATGGTGGTGGGTGTGACTCGGTCACTTGGGGATATGAGCAACCTGCTCTCTGCCCTGAGACACTGACCTGACCCAGCTGCGCCTGATGCTGGCCTCACTATCGCAAGGGCTGGCAAGGTGGGAATGGGATCTGGGAGGAGGGGACAGAAAGGGGGACAGGTCCAGAGCACCTAGCTGTGCCTTTAAAAAGTGCACAGGCAACTTTCGCTGCCCGGAGGACGCTTTTCAATTAAAGCGCTCTCTCTCTCTCTCTCTGTGTCTCTTCTCTCTTGGAAACCCGGGAAGCTCTCCTTTTCTTTTTCTTTCTTCTTGACATTTTTTGGAAATTAGGGCTGGCTAAAGAACAAGCACAAGCCACAGTGGAGACTTCCCTTTAGGCAACTCTTGTCCTCATCCCTCTCCTCCTTCTCCCACAATCACCTGGCTGGTTGTGGTGGGGCCGGGAAGGTGTGCACAAACAAGCAGACCTTCTTCAAGTGAGTGCCCACCTGCCCTGTGTATGCCTTTTATGCACTTTCACCAAGCCTGGCCACTTTCTTGGGAAAGGTCTTCCTGCTGCATATACCCTCCCAGTCTCACCACAGCTGGCAAGGGGGTCACAAGAGGAGAAGGAGGGGGAGGATCACCAGAGCCTTAGTACAGGAGCAGTCCTGTAGTCCTGCAAATACTTTTGTGCAATATTTGTGCTCAAGGCAGCCTTTGCCTCCTGCCACTTGGGGCTGAAGCTCGGGCCCACTGCACTCAGCCAAAGAGCTGCTGGGGGGTGAAAAGGGGACACAGAAAGACGATGGTAGGAGCCTTAGCGCAGGAGTAAAGTGGCCCTATATTTGCCTTTGTGCCACATTTGGCTCAAGGCAGCCCTCGCCTCCTGCCACTTTGGTTCTGAAGCTGTAAGTCGCATCCTGTTGCTAGGGGCGAGTGGGACAGGATTGCATTGTAAGTCCATGTCATAATGCGGTCCAGGAGGAGGGGACGCTATGTTTCCCATTGGGAAGCACACTAAAGTTCACTGTGCTGCGCAAAGCCTTGCGAGAATGTCTCATGGCCTGCTCGATGCGGGAGAGAGACAGAGGGGGGGGGGTGTCAAAAGGGTTTTGTGGCTCTCATTTTTTAACAACCAGTTCTCTGCCTTAATGACCAGCTAGGTAGGCATTGCTAGGGGTTCATATGGCTGGGTGGGAGTGAGTGAGGTTGAGCTGGCCACACCCACTCAGCTTTGTGGCTCTCAATATTTTCCTTTCTGTGGGAAACGGTTCCAAATGGCTCTTTGAGTGTTTAAGGTTGCAGACCCCTGTATTAGGCCATAGTTTTATTTTTCAGGTGTAGATGATGATAACTCAAAATACAATTGATCATTTAGTAAAGGTAGCAAAGCATTGACACCCTCTTACCCAGGTAACAAAGCAATGACCAACATCTTCAGGTAGCTGCTCATATTTCTCCAGCTCTTTCAGGAATATACTATTTAAAGAAATGATTGAACAAACTATTAACATGTTTCTTTTCCCGTTCTAGATTTTAATTATACTATTCATAGTGGCTATAACATATTGTTATATGCAATACTTGTGTAGAATTATCCAATCTAGCCTTAGAAATAAACTACACTTTAGAGTTCCAGTAAAAAAAATGATCCACAAAACCTTGTCATTTTACTCCCAGTGCCCACAAAAATCCAGTAAAGGTTACAAGAGATAACAACATATCTACTTTAATCTTGATCAAATAAGCCAACTTCATATTAATTACTTTTATTTCAAATAATCTTAACTCTATCTCTTACAAATAATGTCCCAGAACTTGATTTATTTTTTTCTTGGTCCCTTCTAACAAAATGTTTCAAAGCTTTAACAAACCTTTTGTAAATCCCATATAAGAAAATTACCACTTTGTTTGTTATTTGTATATCCCTTTTAATTATTAAGAGACTAGTTTCTTTTGTATCACAATTATAATATCTTTTTCCATGCCATTTTTAACTCCACTTTCAAATCTCAATCATGTCATGTAAAACTTCTTCTTCTATATTAATTTTAAACATAGTTTACTATAGAGATAGACATTCTCAAAATTAATTTCCCTTGTTTGAAAGTAATTTTCATTATGACTAATGTGAAAATATTTTATTTCATTTTATGTTTGTAAGATGAATTTAACTGCTCCTTTGAATGTAATCTTTAGTTCATTTTAGTTCCCTCTAGTGTCTAATTTAAACCAAAAAAAATTGAATAGAATTTTTTAAAAAAGCCTTTTCCCATGGGAAGGATTCTTTACAATTAATTTCAAAATTTAAAATTTATTTGTATTCTTAGACCATTGGTATCTTTTTAAAATCAAAATTTTATATAATCCCTTTGCTGTTTATTCCAGATCTTTTAAAATTCCTTATATTTGTATTTAAAACTTCTTTCCTTAAGGATTAAAGAAAACTTACCTATGTCAGGCAAGCCCCAAACCAAGAATAACGCATGGTGATTCTTCCAAACTGACTTTATTGTTTCCACACTTATATACAAAATTTTGCCAGGCTAAATACTCTACTATCTATATCTACCATATATTATGGGAAGCATTACGGAGGAGCTATTTTCACCCTTTTTCTCACACAAATTATCTGTACTGAATTGTTTCTTATTCTTCTGGAATGCAAACCCTCTTTCCTTGGAATCCAGCCTACTACATTCCATCACATCCAGTGCGGTAAAACCTGTACGTCCAAATATTCCCGATAGATGGAAAGCAGCTAACAAGCAATTTCCAAAAAAGATTAGAAAAGAAAGTATGCAAACCCATAGTCCTTTCAAGGACAGTTTGAGCAAGATGGCTATTAGTCCTCATCTCCCAGAGCTCTAAAACTATTGTAAACTGCTGTCTTGGGATCTCCTTGCAAGGAACAACTGCCAGGAACACTTGTGGGTGATCTCAATCAACGGCAAGTTGCTCCTGGTATGGTCCGGTTCTACGAGCTGGAAGTGGTGGCTGCAGGAGGCTCTGCCCATCTATCCCAGATGCTTCTGTGCATCCACAAAAGCATCTCACATGTACATACAAATATACCAGTAGCGATGGGATTTAGAACCCATCACTGATCTCAATCCTCTGTTTTGTCTGGAGCAGAATTAGAAAAAAACTGGTCCACTTGCTGGCTCTTTATTCTGGAACAATCAGCAGCTCCACAAGACCAGTCTACTCTTTCTTCCATGAAAGTCTTTAGTTTTTAGCAAATTCTAATGACTTAAGAAGTGGCCGGACACATTGATTTCTTTTATATCTAAACATCTTTTCCATACAATAGTTACAATATAAAAAAATAAAATTCCTTTCATTACAAATTGAGAATTGTTGGCTGAACAACCTGGATCAACCTATTTACATGAAATTTCCAGACCAGAATTAAGCAAGTCCATTGTAAGATTACTTAAATAGAAAATCAGAGTAAATCAATACTAATCTGAAAATTGTCAAGCTCCGGTCATTGAACCTTCAATCTGCAGTAGCAAAAGAAAACCATATATTCATTTAATAAATCAGAAGACATTAAATCACTCTGTTTTTCTAAAAGCAGGGTCATGGATGACTCTCTTCACTCACTTGTTATGGAATTCATAGATCTCCTGCATATTTCCAAAAATGATGTGCTCTTTGTTTACGATACCAGGTGGGATCTCTTCAACACCACTTGTTATTTCCCAGAGATATGTCTGGTTTTTTAAAAAAAGGGGAAAAAAGGAGGGAAGCAAAGTTGGTTTAATTTTTATCAAGGTATAACCAACCATCCTCAAGCTAATATATGCAAAATCATACTGGAATTTATAAAATGTCTATTTTAGATTTGCATGATACAATTTTATGGTATTATAATCATGAGATTCTAAAAGTGCAACATGCCAATGAAAAGCTAACAGTTTAAAACCAGACCCTCAAATTACAGAAGAGATGAGTTTCTGTTTAGAGAGAATAAGCCAGTTCTCGAATGTGCAATGTAACAGAGGAAACAATAATAGAACATTATCCCTTCAACAAAACAGTAAAAGCTTAACAAAAGCAGCAACCAGTTCATTGTGCTTGAAAATGAACAGATACGTTACTGTCCCTGTTCAATCAACATAGGAATGTTTAAGAAGCAAAACCAGAAGCTGATCAAGCCAGCACTGGCAATTCTTGATTTAATTGATAAACATACCAACTTCTGATACAACACCGCACAATTTAGCTCTATGGTTATAGATCATACAATATGACAGTAAAAAAAACACAATTTGATAATTTTAGATTGGAAACAAGAACTTACATCCATACATTCCCGGAGATCTCTTACATAAGCCTTCTCTGTCTGGATAAGCTCAGCCATGATGAACCTTTCCATACACACAAGAGGGAGACAACTTTAGACTATTTGCTTCAACATATATCATTCTGAACAGAAATTAGATACATGGGAAGGACTTTACATAGAAAATATATTTGATGAACTCAAGAGCACAGAGTGGATGAGAACTGCAACTAGAAAAAATGTGGACTATTAAGGTCAGTAAAAATGATAATAAAATGATTTAACATTGCTTTTGCATAAGTAAATATTAAGTCTCATTCTTGGAAGCATTCTGTGCTCTAATTTAATCTTTGCTTTAAGTAAAGGCTAAGGGAAGCAATAAAAATACTGAATAAAATGACAGATGGTCATTATTTGTTGTGGAATCTTAGAAAAAAATATTCTAGATTCTTTTTTGGACATTCAAGAGATTAGCCTATTTTAAAATGCCTTGGCTCAGACTTATCAAATAGCAATGCACAACATAAAATCCATATTTTCATTTTCTTCTTCACATATACGGTCATTGCTAAGAAGTGGAAATAGACAAATGGAAAAGGCAGTGGGGGAGGGAAAAAACATGACATATTGTATACTTTGACATGGACCAAGACTAGCATGGGTTACTTTTTCCCTTGATTGTTTAATGTACATAATTTACATAAATGTAAAAAAGAATGTTTTGGTCACATATTAATGATATGTTGGCTGGGGCTATGAATGCACAACAACATAATTAAATAGATTAAAAATGACACACAAGTCCAAAGCATGGACAAACATGCATTATGCTAGGAGGAGACAAATTATTTACTCTTTCCTGCGGGCAGACTTCCGCTTTTCCTCATTAAGTTCATGAGCAGCATCTCTCAGCTTCACCTCTGACCCAGGAAGACTGGCTGGGATTATATCCAGTTGCAAACTTTTACTCTAAATTAGGGAAGGGAAGATGATATCAAAATCAGTGAAGACCAGGAGAAACAAACACAAAAGGTAGGGTTATCTTGATAGAAACTCTAGAAGCCAGATTAAGCCATTCCACATTACTTCAAGCCAAAATAAAAATGCAACACTCACCGATTTATTGGAATCTGAAGAAATTCCTAGAGCTTTCTCTAAAGAGGTCCTGTATTTTTCCATACGCAGAGAGAAGTCTCTGTATCTCTTGTCCACTGCTGTGACACATTTTTTAATCTCTGCTGCATGGGCATGCCCCTTTTCACAAAAGCCATCAGCTAGCTGTATCAACAACTTCACCCGCTCTTTGGTTTGCTATAGGATACACGAAATATGGGAAGGCGGTAAGAAGAATGGACATTCGGTGCCTCTAATAAATAACAGCCTTTTCACACTATAAATAGAAGATAATATTCTGTTTCCATGCTAACAGCTTTTTGGTACTTGAACAGAATTATCAGAATCATTATAACATTTTTTACATTTCTAGATTTTAGGGTTCTGCAAAGTAAGAATCTGAAGACAGAATTAATTTAGGATAACCCTCAAGAAAACTTAAGTTTGGGGAAATATGCCTCATCATGCTAAAAAAACCAATTTATAATACCACATGTTATTGATAAAGAACACAAGAAATTTTGGTCTTTATAGTAGCAGAGAGTTTGATCATGTATAAGGTAATGTAACATTAACAGTCCTATTATTCCCTACAGCAGGGGTGTCAAGCTCAAGGCCCAGAGGCCAAATCTGGCCGGTGGGGTGCTTAGATATGGCCCATGGGGCCACCTTGGTAACAGTGAAGGAGTGGCCTGCCGTGCCTCTGCCAGTAAATATGGAGTTTGGGAACCCCACAGGCAGCCATCCGAAGCTCCGTTTTCACTGGCAAAATGTTGCAGGATGCCATCCCTGCTGAAAATATAGGTCGGGCCCCCACAGGCGCCCCTGACACAAGTTATGTCAAGCTGGCCACGCCTACCCTACCCTCCCCAAGGTAAAACACAACTCTGATGAGGTCCTCAATGAAATTGACTTTGACACCCCTGCTCTGTAAAAGGATTGTTTCACAGATTCTATTGGGATATGTCACTCTAAATGGGGATTAATCAGACGAAAAAAGAATTTTTATTAGTATTAGGCTGAACAAAATCTGATCTACTTTATAGGATGGCAGAGGTCTTCCACGTTTATTTCATGCCCTGAACACTGTGCTTAGAGCAGGAGAGCGGGGATGTCAAACTCAAGACCCTCCCAGGGTCTGTTTTCAGCTGCAACAGCTTCTTGCAGTCCTTTGCCAACAAAACGCCCCTCCCCAGCTCCATTTTCGCTGGCAGGGGGCTGCAAGAGGCTATAACGGCTGAAAATGGGACCCGTGGGGGCACATGCAGCCCCCAGTGTTATTTTTACGGGCAGAGGTCTAGCAAAACAAACTAAAAGCAAATTAAACCAAAGGAGCAATGTTTCCCCCTTTGCATTTGAGCATCCAAGAAGGGACAGGAAAGGAGGAAAGGAAAGAGGAAAGACAAAAACAAAGAAAAAGAAGAGAGGAAGGAAGGAAGGAAGGAAGGAAGGAAGGAAGGAAGGAAGGAAGGAAGGAAGGAAGGAAGGAAGGAAGGAAGGAAGGAAGGAGATTTTAATGAAAGGGAAGGTCTGAGGGAAGTCCTGCCTTTGCAATTGGCCCCCACAGATACTCTCGGCATGAATGACGTCAAGCTGGCCACACTCCCTGATCAAACACAACCCTGATGTGTCCCTCAATGAAATTGAGTTTGATACCGCTGGCTTACAATGGGCAACTCTTCTGTTGATGCAGGAAAAACAGTACAAAGAAATAAACAGAAGAAATGAAAAGCATGAGATAAAAAAAAGAAAACAAAGAATAGCTAACACTAGTTTTACAAGACAAACATTCTCTGTGCATATCCATGCTTTTCTGCCTTTACCAATCATTCCTTCTTGTACTATACTGGCAGGCTTTGGATTCTGGATGCTGGAAGTATGCCTTTCTCTACTTTCTGGAACATGGTTTCTCCTGAGATCTGGGCAGTTTCCTCTTTGCTGTTATTTAGAAGAGCCATAAGACTGAAAACCTGGCTCTTTACCCAGGCCTTTGGCTCTTTACCCAGGCCTCTTTTATTTTTATTCATTGATTTTTTAAAGCTAATTTCTATGACAATATCTGTAACACCATCCAAGATCCCTTTAATCAATATGCAATTAATACTCATACATTTTTCTTATTTTAGCACATACACTTAAGGATATCACCTCCACTACATTCAACTTATTTTTTTGTTTTTCTTGACATATTCATATTTCATAAATAATGACCTTTTAAACAAATATTCATTCTTTACAACAAACAGTATATATTATCCACTATCTTTGTTAATTTTAAAATGTCTCCATCTATTTTCTCCATCAATTACAATAACTCTGGTCTTTAAATCCATGGATTTTCAGATCCATTATCCTTCTTATATCTAAAATTTGCTGCAAATCATCCAGGTTGTCATAGGCATTATTCACATATGAAAATACATATTTTGTTCACAATTTTAACCAATTGCCATCAGATATCAGAACAAACCTACATTATACAATCAAGTGTACATCACATATTTTGACTTTTTCCTCTTTGGTGTTATGTATTAGCTGATAATTCTTTAATGCTCACTTGTGCTTTGCTTTACATATGTATTGCTCTTCCTGCCATTGAGCAGCCATCATTCAAAATTAAATTTATCTAGAACTTTTCATAATTTAACCTATTCACCAGCATATACTTTCTCAAAATCATTATCTATTATTTGCATTTGGGCATAGAGTAATTTAATAGTAACCAATGAAAAAGCAAATTGTGACCTATCAGACCAGCAATTCACAAAGTAGTAGAAAAGGCAGATGATTTCCAGTTAGATTACAGAATTTCTCTGCCATGTTACTGATACTTGGCTGACATCGTTTCAGTACTGCTATTCAATAATGAAACATATATTTTGGAATGTCATAGTTTTAAAACCAAACATATATTATTTTAGATAAGAAAATGATTTTTTTAGGCATTCCATATTTTTTAACTTTTAGGTATGCATGAGTTAAACAAATACTGATATTTTCAAGCCCACAAACTTATAATAAACTAGATTAATTTCCTTTTTATTAGAAACTATGATCCAAGCAGGCCAATACCTATCAATTTTCTAAATTGCTGAAATAGTACAATACAAGAGAAAATAGTCTGCACTGAATAATGAAAATACAATTTAAAAAACCTTAAATAAATTATAGTGGTTAAATGAACTAAGCATATTGGAAAAACAAAGCAAAACAAAACCCAAACTCCAACAATTGGAACGGAAAAGAAAATATATAAATAAGTATAAAGATCTACATGGAATTATTTCAGTCACTGAGCTTGTCATCAAACCTGGATCATAAAGTAATGTGCCTTCTCATTTTTAGAGCACTTTTCAAAAATAGATAACAAACTCATATCCTCTTATAGTCTTTCTAGTTATATAGGATTATCCTCTTTCCTACACCCCAGCCTGACAAAGCCAAAGATCTTTGACAAATCCTTTATTTTAGGAATATAATTCATCATCCCACTGTGATCGTTAAATCTAATATTTCTTCCCCAAATTATGTTAACATATGTATTAACTTGAAACCAAAATAAAGCTGAATCATAGAACAAGAGAAATCTAGAGGATTAACGAATCTTCAAATTTCTTACATCATCAATATAATAGGTTTAATCTCTGCCCCATTTAAAACATACTGTCATGGTAATCAATTAAAAATAACAATTTTTGTTAAATTATTTTTATTTTTAAATCCTAATGTCATATTTCACATTTTGAAACAGGAAGTTTTTTATTGAGAAACCAGTGCAATAGCTAGTCTTCTGAAGTTGTGGGTGTCCTATCACTGGAGGCTTTCAAGAAGAGACTGGACAACCATTTGTCTGAAATGGTGTACTGTCTTCTGCTGAAACAGGAGGTTGGACTAGATGACTTCCAAAGTCCTTTCCAACTCTGTTATTCTATGTAAACCATACAATGCCTAGATACTTCACCAACACATTATACCACAATAACAACTTCCCATGTGCCAAATAACAACTTCTCAAATATGCCTAACAACTTTCAAAGCAAGAAATAAAAATCCTGATTTAAGATGTTATAACTTCATCCAAGATTTCAAAGGTTTTACACATCTGCTTTACAAATGGGCCCAAAGATGAAATCAAAGCAAATCTCATCCCAGAAGTATATAGATGTAAGGATAAAAATGGTAGATTAAAGTCATCATCTTCACAAGGTATATGCAACTTGGCAAAAATAAAAATACTCTAGGGCAGGTATCAGTAACCTGTAGCTTCGGAATTGCATGTGACTCTTTGGGCTCTCTGCTGTGGCTACCTACTGGGTGATCCCACCACTGGCTGGCCCCGCCCTTCGCCCTCCCCTTCAAATCACTCCTCGCCTGGCCTGAAAAGATAAGGATGGGTGGAGGATGTAGAAGCAGTCAGGGCAGAGACAGAGAGATAGAGAGGGTGGGAGAAAGGGGGGAAGGGAAGGAGAGAGAGGGAGAGAGGGAAGGAGAGAGAGAGATGTCAAAAGGGTTTTGTGGTTCCCGGTGTTTTTTAACAACTGGTTTGCCCCAAAGTCTGGCTGGGTAGGTGTGGCTTGGGGGGGGGTCATGTGACTGGTGGAAGTGACTAACATTGAGTCGGCTATGCCCAGCCAGGTTTTGTGGTTCCTGGTGTTTTCTTTTCTGTGAGAAACAGATCCAAATGGCTCTGAGTGTTTACGGTTGCAAACACCTGCTCTAGGGGCTTTAACTTTCCTAACACATTTTTGATTAACCTAGTTATCTATATAAATGACAATGGGACTTGACAGTAAAATTCCCCTGAAATACATATAAATTTCAATATACAGTGGTACCTCAAGATACGAACCCCTCGTCTTACGAACAACTTGTGATACGAACCCGGGGTTCAGAAAAATTTTGCCTCTTCTTACGAACTTTTTTCGAGTTACGAACCGGCGTTCGGAGACTGCTGGGAAGCCGCGCGGCTGTTTTAAAAGGTGACAGCCGGGCGGCGGGGCTTCCCAGAAGCCTCCCGAACGCCGGTTCGTAACTCGAAAAAAGTTCGTAAGAAGAGGCAAAATTTTTCTGAACCCCAGGTTCGGTTCGGGAGGTTGCTGGGAAGCCCCCCAGCCCGGCTGTCACCTTTTAAAACAGCCGCGCAGCTTCCCAGCTGTCTCCGAACGCCAAACGCGGAAGTTTGGGTTTGGCGTTCGGCTTCGGGAGACAGCTGGGAAGCCGCGCGGCTGTTTTAAAAGGTGACAGCCGGGCTGGGGGGCTTCCCAGCACCCCCCCGAACCCCGAACTTTTGCCGAACTTCCGGGTTCGGGGTTCAGGAGGTTGCTGGGAAGCCCCCCAGGCCGGCTGTCACCTTTTAAAACAGCCGCGCGGCTTCCCAGCAGTCGCCGAACGCCGTTTTTTTGCGGGGGGGGGGTTTGGTTGCACGGATTAATTGACTTTACATTGTTTCCTATGGGAAACAATGTTTCGTCTTACGAACCTTTCGTCTTACGAACCTCCCCCTGGAACCAATTAGGTTCGTAAGACGAGGTATGACTGTATTTACTTTAATATCATTAATTGTAATAAAAGACCAGGGAGTTTTGACTAGGAACTTGTTGAAACTGTATTTGTATATTTATATAGATTTAATTCAACATATGTGACAAACATTGGAAGAGGGGTAAACCAAAGTATTTTATAGACTTGTTACAATCAATAAATGCTAATATCCTACAAATATAGTAGATGCCGAATGTAACATATTAGATTTATCAAAAATAATAAGGTTTGCAGAATCACCATATGGCATGGGAGATGGATTTAACCCATTTTTCCAAACTGGGGTCATATTGGCATCTTTTTCAAGATACAGTGATATGATAGAACACCTAAGTACAGTATTACATTTACCTTTGCAGTTATCTGGAATTCTTCATGTTCTTTCAAGAGCTCCTGAGTATGCTGGATACTAGAGCCAGTGGAAGTGTGTGTAGATAAATAAAACTCTCCATTATCATGGATCCACTCAAGAGCCTAAGAAGACAATTGAAGAAGAAAAATTAAGTAACTTCTTCTAGGGGAAGCAACCTAACCATTTCCCAACACATATTATTTATTCAAAATTCTGGGAGTTTTTGCCTTGTCCTTTTCCCTCCTTTGCATTATTCAGAAATATTCAAATTATATTTTTGTCACAGTCCAAAGTAATTTTTCTGGAGACAATATATCATAATTATCTGGCGGTAGGATTCCCCAGACTCATTGTCTTGGGGGATTTTAACCTGCTGTCACTTGGCAAGACCTCTGGATTAGCACAGGAGTTCATGGCCACCATGACAGCCATGGACCTGACTCAAGTAGTACAGGGTCCGGCTCACAAGGGGGAGCACACACCCAACATGGTATTCCTCTCTGAGCAATTGAGTAATGATCTGACATTAAGGGGCTGAGAAATGTTGCCTTTGTCATGGTCAGACCATTTTCTACTGCGGCTTGATTTCCTGGCTCCAATCCTTCCCCGCAGGGAGGTGGAACTGATTAGGCAGTTCCGCCCCAGACGCCTGATGGATCCAGAGGGCTTTCAGAGGGTGCTTGGGGTTATTCCAGAGACACTCATCCACAGTTCGGTGGAGTCTCTTGCTGAGGCCTGGAACAAGGCTGCAGCGGAGGCTCTTGATCGGATTGCGCCGTTGCGACCTCTCCGCGGCACTAGACCCCATAGAGCTCCATGGTTCAACGAGGAGCTCCGGGAGTTGAAACGCCAGAAGAGACGTCTAGAGAAGCGATGGAGAAAGAGTATGTCTTAATCCGATCGAACACTTGTAAGAGCTTTTATTAAGACTTGCAAAGTGGTGCTCAAGGCAGCAAGATGCGCGTATCATGTCGCCTTGATTGCATCAGCGGAATCCCGCCTGGCCGCTCTGTTCAGGGTGACCTGCTCCCTTCTTAACCAGGGAGGAGTTGGGGAGCCCTTACAGAGTAGTGCCGAGGATTTTAACACGTTTTTCGCTGATAAAATTGCTCGGATCCGGACGGACCTTGACTCCAATTGGACAACAGAGTCAACTGACAATGAGTCAGCCAAGGTGACTGGGGCTCGTACTTGTCCACTTGTCTGGGAAGAGTTTGATTTGGTGACACCTGATGAAGTGGACAAGGCCATTGGAGCTGTGAGTTCCGCCACCTGTTTACTGGATCCGTGTCCCCCCTGGCTGGTTTCCGCCAGCAGGGAGGTAACACAAAGCTGGGGCCAGGAGATTGTCAATGCTTCTCTGGGGAGGGGGTCCTTTCCGGATCCCTACAAGGAGGAACTTGTGCGCCCCCTCCTCAAGAAGCCTTCCCTGGACCCAGCCATTTTCAATAACTATCATCCAGTCTCCAACCTTCCCTTTATGGGGAAGGTTGTCGAGAACGTGGTGGCGCTCCAGCTCCAGCGGTCCTTGGAAGAAGCCGATTATCGAGGCCCTCAACAGTCAGGATTCAGGCCCGGCTACAGCACAGAAACTGCTTTGGTCACGTTGATGGATGATCTCTGGTGGGCCCGGGACAGGGGTTTATCCTCTGTCCTGGTGCTTCTCAACCTCTCAGCGGCTTTCGATACCATTGACCATGGTATCCTTCTGCTCCGGCTGGAGGGGTTGGGAGTAGGAGGCACTGTTCTTCAGTGGTTCTCCTCCTACCTCTCCAGTCGGTCGCAGTCGGTGTTAGTGGGGGTCAGAGGTTGACCTCAAGGTCATTCCCTTGTGAGGTGCCTCAGAGGTCAGGCCTCTCTCCCCTGCTATTTAATATCTACATGAAACTGCTGTGTGAGATCATCCAAGGGTATGGGGTGAGGTATCATCAAGATGCAGATAATACTCAGCTGCACATCTCCACCCCTTGTCCAGTCAACGAAGCAGTGGAAGTGATGTGACAGTGCCTGGAGGCTGTTGGGGTCTGGATGGGTGTCAACAGACTCAAACTGTGGGTTCTGCCTCCCAAGGGCAATTCCATCTGTCCATCCATAACCCTGAGGGGGGAAATTATTGACCCCCTCAGAGAAGGTCCGAAACTTGGGCATCCTCCTCGATCCACAGCTCACATTAGAGAACCATCTTTCAGCTGTGGCAAGGGGGACATTTGCCCAGGTTCGCCTGGTGCACCTGTTGCAGCCCTATTTGGACCGGGGCTCACTGCTCACAGTCACTCACCTCAAGATTCGACTACTGTAATGCTCTCTACATGGGGCTACCTTTGAAAAGTGTTCGGAAACTTCAGCTCGTGCAGAATGCAGCTGTGAGAGCAATCATGGGCTTCCCCAGGTATGCCCATGTCACACCAACACTCCACAGTCTGCATTGGTTGCCGATCAATTTCCGGTCACAATTCAAAGTGTTGGTTATGACCTATAAAGCCTATGGCATCGGACCAGAATATCTCCCGGACCGCCTTCCGCCGCACGAATCCCAGCGACCGATTAGGTCCCACAGAGTTGGCCTTCTCCGGGTCCCAT